>NC_042992.1:5398694-5404229 GCF_901001165.1 Salmo trutta | reverse complement strand
CCCCCCCCCCCCCTCCCACCTACTTGAATCGTAACCACGGGAACTGTGGGAGTGTTTGGCACTAGTACGTGATGTTATGCCGTAAATGGAGTTTGTGAAGAATTTTGGTGATTCAGCCCTCTCTTTATGGTGCTAAAACTTTTTAACTATCTACATAAAACCTCACACAACATTTCATACACCTAGTGCCAAAGCTACCGCATCATCAGCAGGTGAGGATTGGGTTAAAGGAGATACTGACTGGCGGCTATCTTTAGGGGGTTAAAGGAGATACTGACTGACTGCTAGCCTTGTAACACTGCTTGGTGTCTATCTTTAGGGGGTTAAAGGAGATACTGACTGACTGCTAGCCTTGTAACACTGCTTGGTGTCTATCTTTAGGGGGTTAAAGGAGATACTGACTGCTAGCCTTGTAACACTGCTTGGTGTCTATCTTTAGGGGGTTAAAGGAGATACCGACTGCTAGCCTTGTAACACTGCTTGATGTCTATCTTTAGGGGGTTAACGGAGATACTGACTGCTAGCCTTGTAACGCTGCTTGGTGTCTATCTTTAGGGGGTTAAAGGAGATACTGACTGACTGCTAGCCTTGAAAGACTGCTTGGTGTCTATCTTTAGGGGGTTAAAGGAGATACTGACTGACTGCTAGCCTTGTAACACTGCTTGGTGTCTAT
The DNA here is from genome assembly GCF_901001165.1 of Salmo trutta. Lineage (NCBI taxonomy): Eukaryota > Metazoa > Chordata > Actinopteri > Salmoniformes > Salmonidae > Salmo > Salmo trutta. Next base: position 5,403,556 of record NC_042992.1, on the reverse strand, counting down.
CTTTAGGGGGTTAAAGGAGATACTGACTGACTGCTAGCCTTGTAACACTGCTTGGTGTCTATCTTTAGGGGGTTAAAGGAGATACTGACTGCTAGCCTTGTAACACTGCTTGGTGTCTATCTTTAGGGGGTTAAAGGAGATACTGACTGACTGCTTGCCTTGTAACACTGCTTGGTGTCTATCTTTAGGGGGTCCAAAAGGATCCAGGATATCACAGTCTACTGCTCCAATCCCTACATAGCCAACCAGCCATCAGTAAACCATATTCTGTACATTGTGAAATCTTGGATGTGCCATCTTGGATGTTTTAGGGAATACTCTATTGAAACATAAAGAGAAGGCCAGAGACTATCAGAGAGGGACAAAGACCTTATCATAACAAGAGGGTATATAAACACACACACATATATGCACACAGGCACAGTCATTAGATTACTCATAGAGTCGCAGTGTAAATAAGTGAGCAAGCTGAGTATTTTCTCATCAGGCACCTACAAGGCCAGCTCTGGTCCTCCAGGATAGAATACACAACAACAATAACAAATGTGCTTATGTACCACTAGACATTTCTTCTTTTAGTATGAGGCAAATAAAACAAATGTTGTTGATAAAGTAGGTATTGAAAATAAAGAAGTTGAAAAAGAAGATTTAATTAGCAGAGCTGTACTTTCCATGTCTATAGACCTTAGTCTAACTTCAGTTGATCTTAGAATATATTTTCTATACAGGGATATGTGGTACAAGCATATTCTGTATAAATATATAGACGGCATTGTGTAAAAGTTCTGACAAAAATGTGTACATAAAAAGGTGTTTTTATTCATTTTTAATTGTTCAGTGAAGCTGAAATTGGGTATGTGTTGTCTCTCTCAGAAATACCATGGCTTGGCTTGGACCATTGAACTTGCTGTAGTGAGTCATAGGTTTAAATAAAAAATAAAAAAAATCCCAACCTCATCTTGGCGAATGAAACGAAGGGAAGGGTGGGACTAAGGGTGAGCTGTCCATTTGCTTGTTATTTTGTACATTTTGTGCAACAATAAAACTTGTAATTTATTACATTCAACCAATGAGGTGTGGTGTCTGTGTTTGACTCTTGTTTCAGGAACGAAGAGTTCAATAATTGGTTGCATCAAACCTAGAGAATCTTGTTTCTCGTGGTCTGAGAGTCCTTTAGGTGCCTTTTGACAAACTCCAAGTGGGCTGTCATGTCCCTTTTACTGAGAAGTGGCTTCCGTCTGGCCACTCTACCATAAAAGGCCTGATTGGTGGAGTGCTACAGAGATGGTTGTCCTTCTGGAAGGTTCTCCCATCTCCACAGAGGGACCTCTGGAGCTCTGTCAGAGTGACCATCGGGTTCTTGGTCACCTCCCTAACCAAGGCCCTTCTCCCCCAATTGCTCAGTTTGTCCGGGCGGCAAGCTCTAAGAAGAGTCTTGTTTTCGCTTTATCAATATGGGGTATTGTGTGTAGATTGATGAATTTTTGAGAAAAAAATTTGAATCAATTTTAGAATAAGCCTGTAACGTAACAAAATGTGGAAAAAGTCAAGGGGTCTGAATAATTTCAGAATGCACTGTACATATCTACCTTAATTGCCTTGTTTCCTTACTGGTACCCTGTGTATATAGCCAAGTTATTACCTCGTACCCCTGCACGTTAACTCAGTACTGGTACCCCGTGTATAAAGCCATGTTATCATTACTCATTATCTCAGTACTGGTACCCCTGTATATAGCCAAGTAATCATTACTCAGTACTGGTACCCCTGTAAATAGCCATGTTATCATTACTCAGTACTGGTACCCCTGTATATAGCCATGTTATCATTACTCAGTACTGGTACCCCTGTATATAGCCATGTTATCATTACTCAGTACTGGTACCCCTGTATATAGCCATGTTATCATTCCTCATTAACTCAGGACTGGTACCCCTGTATATAGCCATGTTATCATTACTCATTACTCAGTACTGGTACCCCTGTATATAACCATGGTATCATTATCTCAGTACTAGTACCCCTGTATATAACCAAGTTATTCCCAGCAGACCAGTACCTCAATCACAGAGGGAGCTAAGGTTGGAATAGAGATCAAGCTTACCTCGGTTACCGAGAGGGCTAAGGTTGGAATAGAGAACAAGCTTACCTCGATTACCGAGAGGGCTAAGGTTGGAATAGAGAACAAGCTTACCTCGATTACTGAGAGGGCTAAGGTTTGAGTAGAGATCATAAACCTGAGTATAAGCTAAGGTTGTAATGGTTGTTGAAACGCTGAGAATATCGATACCGACAGAATAAGAGCAAATCTGTGATACTAATTACTAGTCTGCAGTTAGAAATGATGTACCTGTGAATGTGAGGACCGACAACCACCGAAACATCTATTCTATAACAACATTTCTGAATGGGACTCTGAACTATCCATTCTAACCACGGAAGAGAGAGAGAGAGGGCGGACGAACTTCCCAACAAAAAGACGGACGATTCCAACAGAGATCACGACGACACACTGAGCGTAAATATATATTGATTGCAATTATTCCCGAATGAGTGAGTGTTCATGTGCAAAGCATTAGCATTTCAATGAATTTAATTATCAAGTGTGTAGTGACTCATTTGAGTAATTCCTGCCTTTCTCAGTTTACACCCACTTCCCCTTTGTCCACCAAGCCGTAATATCGGTTTATCCCAGTAGGGAACATCCCCTATCAATGCCTTGTAACCATATGTACTACTGTTTGTTTATGCATTTCTGTGATTACTTAGTTAGTTAATAAATAAATGATTGAGACAATTGATGAATGGATGACTCATAGTGAAGACTGCGTTTGTGCAGATAACCAACAATTTACGACATTTGGAATGAGACTAACGTGAGGTAAAGAATAATTAATTAGTTAAAAGACTAAGTGATCAGATATTAAAATATCTGAAAGTTATATTAGGAAAATTATAACTTTGCAATCTGAATATTTCCCTTGGTGCCCCGACTTCCTAGTTAATTGTTAGCCTATAATTTCACTGTTAGTGTATAATGTTGTTTCTCTCTGTATTGTTGGGAACGGTCCACCAGTCAGCATTTCACTGTTAGTCTATAATGTTGTTTCTCTCTGTATTGTTGGGAACGGTCTATCAGTCAGCATTTCACTGTTAGTCTATAATGTTGTTTCTCTCTATATTGTTGGGAACGGCCCACCAGTCAGCATTTCACTGTTAGTCTATAATGTTGTTTATGAAGCATGTGACGAATCCAATACGGACTTGATATGGTAATAGGGTGCCATTTGCAACACGCCCATAAGAAGGTGTGTCTGTTCACTGACCACTACTACCTCTCAGTAACTAAATAAACTCCCATGGGAAAACGTTACTCAAGAAAAACCGCTCCGTTGATATGCGGTGATGATCTGTAAAGTCAACGTTTGTAGTTTAAATAAGCAAATGATCCCCTTTATGGAAGCTATAACAGTGTCTGCTTCCAACATGACACCCTATTCCCTATATACAGCACTTATTCCCTACTGTATATACAGACTTATTCCATATATACAGCACTTATTCCCTATATAAAGTATATATTCCATATATACAATACTTATTCCCTATATACAGTATATATTCCGTATATACAGTACGTATTCTCTATATAAAGTATATATTCCGTATATACAGTACTTATTCCATATATACAGCACTTATTCCCTATATAAAGAATATATTCCAATGTATACAGCACTTATTCCCTACTGTATATACAGACGTATTCCATATATACAGCACTTATTCCCTATATAAAGAATATATTCCATATATACAGCACTTATTCCCTACTGTATATACAGACTTATTCCCTATATACAGTACTTATCCCATATATACAGCACTTATTCCATATATACAGCACTTATTCCATATATACAGCACTTATTCCATATATACAGTACTTATTCCCTATATAAAGTATATATTCCCTATATACAGTACTTATTCCCTATATACAGTACTTATTCCATATATACAGTACTTATCCCATATATACAGCACTTATTCCATATATAAAGTACTTATTCCCTATATAAAGTATATATTCCCTATATACAGTACTTATTCCCTATATACAGTACTTATTCCATATATACAGTACTTACCCCATATATACAGCACTTATTCCCTATATAGAGCACTTATTTCCTACTGTATATACAGACTTATTCCATATATACAGTACTTATTCCCTATATACAGTAATTATTCCCTATATACAGTAATTATTCCCTATTTACAGTACTTATTCCATATTTAGGGCTCTACTTTTGATCATGTCTCATAGGACTCATAAGACTCATATGACGCATAGGGACCACAGGGGTCATAGGGGTGACTCATATGACGCATAGGGACCACAGGGGTCATAGGGGTCATTGGGCTCATAGGACTCAAAGGGCTCACAGGGGTCATAGCGGTCATAGGGCTCATAGGACTCATAGGGATCACAGGGGTCATAGGACTCATATGACTCATATGACTCATAGGGGTCATAGGGCTCATAGGACTCATATGACTCATAGGGGTCATGTGGATCACAGGGGTCATAGGACTCATAGGACTCATATGACTCATAGGGGTCATAGGGGTCATAGGGCTCATAGGACTCATATGACTCATATGACTCATAGGGGTCATAGGGCTCATAGGACTCATATGACTCATAGGGGTCAGGGCTCATAGGGCTCATAGGACTCATATGACTCATAGGGCTCATAGGACTCATAGGGGTCATAGGACTCATATGACTCATAGGGGTCATAGGGGTCATAGGGCTCATAGGACTCATATGACTCATAGGGCTCATAGGACTC
>NC_042992.1:5363694-5393694 GCF_901001165.1 Salmo trutta | reverse complement strand
GTGTACACATTATCCATTATACACTATATATACAAAAGAATATGAACACCACTACAAATTATTGTATTCGCGTAAAAATCGTCTGTACTCGATTGCAACACTCATTACCGAATTCCAAACTGCCTCTGGAAGCAACATCAGCACAATAACTGTTTGTCTGGAGTTTAATGAAATGGGTTTCCGTGGCCGAGCAGCCGCACACAAGCCTAACATCACTATGTTCAATGCCAAGCGTCGGCTGGAGTGGCGTAAAGCTCGTCGCCATTGAACTCTGGAGCAGTGGAAACGCGTTCTCTGGAGTGATTAATCACACTTCACCATCTGGCAGTCCGACTGACGAATCTGGGTTTGGCGGATGCCGGGAGAACGCTACCTGCCTCAATGCATAGTGCCAACTGTAAAGTTTGGTGGAGGAGGAATAATACTCTGGGGCTGTTTTTCATGGTTCAGGTCTTTTAGTTCCAGTGACAATGCCTCTGTGCACAAAGTGAGGTTCATACAGAAATGGTTTGTCGAGATCGGTGTGGAAGAACGTGACTGGCCTGCACAGTCACGTTCAATTGAACACCTTTGGGATGAATTGGAACGCAGACTGTGAGGCAGGCCTAATCTCCCAGCATCAGTACCCGACCTCACTAATGCTCTTATGGCTGAATGGAAGCAAGTCCCCACAGAAATGTTCCAACATCTAGTGGAATAGCCTTCCCAGAAGAGTGGAGGCTGTTATAGCAGCAAAGGGGGGACCAACTCCATATTAATGCTCATGATTTTGGAATGAGATTTGCGATGAGCAGGCGGCCACATACATTTTGTCATGTAGTGTTATAATAAGCTAATCGTTGATTATTAGTAAAGAAAAACTCCTGGAGACTCCGTAGGATGAGTTTAAAGAAGAAGCTCAATTCCGATCTTTTGACAAATTATTGGCAAAAGATCAGTTCTGATTGAACAAAATACTAATTAGTGGAAAAATATAATAATTGTGCTGCCTATGTAAATGCAGCTTAGTTACCAACAACACTTCTAAAGTTCAAGCTAAAATTACCAACCTCATCAACATGTACCAACCTTCAACATCAACATGTTACCAAACTACAACATGTTACCAACCTACAACATCAACATGTTACCAACCTCCAACATGTTACCAACCTACAACATCAACATGTTACCAACCTACAACATCAACATGTTACCAACCTACAACATGTTACCAACCTACAACATGTTACCAACCTACAACATGTTACCAACCTACAACATGTTACCAACCTACAACATCAACATGTTACCAACCTACAACATGTTACCAACCTACAACATGTTACCAACCTACAACATGTTACCAACCTACAACATGTTACCAACCTACAACATCAACATGTTACCAACCTACAACATGTTACCAACCTACAACATGTTACCAACGTACAACATCAACATGTTACCAACCTACAACATGTTACCAACCTACAACATGTTACCAACCTACAACATCAACATGTTACCAACCTACAACATGTTACCAACCTACAACATGTTACCAACCTACAACATCAACATGTTACCAACCTACAACATCAACATGTTACCAACCTACAACATGTTACCAACCTACAACATGTTACCAACCTACAACATGTTACCAACCTACAACATCAACATGTTACCAACCTACAACATCAACATGTTACCAACCTACACAACATGTTACCAACCTACAACATGTTACCAACCTACAACATCAACATGTTACCAACCTCCAACATGTTACCAACCTACAACATGTTACCAACCTACAACATCAACATGTTACCAACCTACAACATCAACATGTTACCAACCTACAACATGTTACCAACCTACAACATGTTACCAACCTACAACAACCGGTACATAAAGGATAGATATCTAACAGAACCAGTTCATAAAGGACAGATATCTAACAGAACCAGTACATAAAGGATAGATATCTAACAGAACCAGTACATAAAGGATAGATATCTAACAGAACCAGTACATAAAGGACAGATATCTAACAGAACCAGTACATAAAGGACAGATATCTAACAGAACCAGTACATAAAGGATAGATATCTAACAGAACCAGTACATAAAGGATAGATATCTAATAGAACCAGTACATAAAGGACAGATATCTAACAGAACCAGTACATAAAGGATAGATATCTAACAGAACCAGTACATAAAGGACAGATATCTAACAGAACCAGTACATAAAGGATAGATATCTAACAGAACCAGTACATAAAGGATAGATATCTAACAGAACCAGTACATAAAGGATATATATCTAACAGAACCAGTACATAAAGGACAGATATCTAACAGAACCAGTACATAAAGGACAGATATCTAACAGAACTAGTTCATAAAGGATAGATAACTAACAGAACCAGTACATAAAGGATAGATATCTAACAGAACCAGTACATAAAGGACAGATATCTAACAGAACCAGTACATAAAGGACAGATATCTAACAGAACCAGTACATAAAGGATAGATATCTAACAGAACCAGTACATAAAAGACAGATATCTAACAGAACCAGTACATAAAGGACAGATATCTAACAGAACCGGTACATAAAGTACAGATAACTAACAGCCATTATGATATGGTACTGCAGTCCTACACACATTGCTCAGAAAGGGGCTGAACTTGAGATGTAGCATGTCAATTATTGATGCAATGATTACACACAATTTAATGACATGATGTGTGTGTGTGTGCGTGCGTGCGTGCGTGTGTGTGTGTGCGTGTGTGTGTGTGTGTGTGAAGGCTAGCTGCTGCTGCAGTCTACATAGCTCTCCATTAAATATCTAATGGTCCGTTGGGGTTACGTAACCCTGGAGACAAGAGGTGTAGCAACACACTGAACACACACAGAAACCTCTCATGCCCAACGTTATAATCAGGCCCCCAGTGTCCGGTCTGGAGGGTGAAGTCACGAGCTCTGCTGGTCGGCTACTGCATAGCAACCTAGCTGTGCCAAAAGCCCAGGTCTGCCCTAAAAAGCCTATGTAAATTATGATTGCTGGAACGGGAAATTATTACTGTAATTAAAATTTGTTTGTTTTGGGCTCTAAAATGTTTTTATTATGACCTCTAATTTAAATTATTTTAAAGTTAAAGCTACAAATGTATATATTTAATTAAATAGTGATCATTCTGACTACTACATATGTCTTCACATAGGACCACTTGCTGATAGAGACCAAAAAACTACATCGACCATGATCCTTTGCTAGATACGGCCACTTTCACCATGATCCTTAGCTATTTTGGGGTTCCATTCAGGCCAAATTCAGCAATGTGGCTCGATACTTCCGGCTTTATGCGCTATCGGGATTTTCCCATAAGAATGCACGAATGACGTCAGCGCTATCACCATCTACTGGTCTAAAGTTATAATGCGTAGATGTCTGGCGCTGAAACAGTTAACCTCTGCAAAACGGGAGGTGTTCAGCTTTGCCCACCGTCGGTTCATTTGCATATCTGTCAGGACACTTCCATTGTCTTCAATTGTCTTCTATTGCCTTTTGCCTTCCATTGTCTTCCATTGTCTTCCAATGTCTTCCATTGTCTTCCATTGCCTTTTGCCATTCATTGTCTTCCAATGTCTTCCATTGTCTTCCATTGTCTTCTATTGCCTTTTGCCTTCCATTGTCTTCCATTGTCTTCCATTGTCTTCCATTGTCTTCCATTGTCTTCCATTGCCTTTTGCCTTCCATTGTCTTCCATTGTCTTCCATTGTCTTCTATTTTCTTTTGCCTTCCATTGTCTTCCATTGCCTTTTGCCTTCCATTGTCTTCCATTGTCTTCCATTGTCTTCTATTTTCTTTTGCCTTCCATTGTCTTCCATTGCCTTCAGTAGCTTTCCATTGCCTTCCATTGTCTTCCATTGCCTTCAGTAGCTTTCCATTGCCTTCCATTGTCTTCCATTGCCTTCCATAGCATTCCATTGCCTTCCATTGTCTTCCATTGCCTTCCATTGCCTTCCATAGCCTTCCATTGCCTTCCATCGTCTTCCATTGCCTTCCATAGCAATCCATTGCCTTCCATTGTGTCACGCCTGCTCCAGCTCTCCCTCTCTGGTGCTCGAGGGCGCCAGTCTGCTCATCATTACGCACACCTGTCACCATCATTACGCGCATCAGCGCTCATTGGACTGACCTGAACTCCTTCACTTTGTTCACTGCCTCCTCTATATCTGTCTGTTTGTCAGTTTGTTCCCTGTATCAGCATTAATGTCTTTATGTTGTTTTGTTCTCCCGTCCAGACGCTGTCCGTGTTTTGTTTTTTTGTCTGTTATTTATCAAATATTAACTCCCTGTACTTGCTTCTCGTCTCCCAGCGTCTGTCCCTTACACATTGCCTTTTCTTTTTTTACACCCAGCCATGGCCCCTCCCCCACTGGACTCTGTAACTGGTGGAAATAAACAGCAGGGTGGAGCACCCAGTAGCTCAGTACAGTAACCCTCACACAGACTATCAAGGCACAAGGTGACAAACAGATGCAGAGACAGGAGGCAGCTGGTTGGAGTCTTACAATGTTTGTTAATCCAAAAGGAGTAGGCAAGAGAATGGTCGTGGACAGGCAAAAAGGTCAAAACCAGATCAGAGTCCAGGAGGTACAGAGTGGCAGACATGCTCGTGGTCAAGGCAGGCAGAATGGACAGGCAGGCGGGTACAGAGTACAGAAACAGGCAAGGGTCAAAACCGGGAGGACTAGAAAAAGGAGAATAGCAAAAGGTGTATGGGAAAAACACGCTGGTTGACTTGACCAAACATACAAGATGAACTGGCTCAGAGAGACAGGAAACACAGGGATAAATACACTGGTACAGAGAGACAGGAAACACAGGGATAAATACACTGGCTCAGAGAGACAGGAAACACAGGGATAAATACACTGGTACAGAGAGACAGGAAACACAGGGATACATACACTGGCCCAGAGAGACAGGAAACACAGGGATAAATACACTGGTACAGAGAGACAGGAAACACAGGGATAAATACACTGGCTCAGAGAGACAGGAAACACAGGGATAAATACACTGGGGAAATAAGCCACACCTGGAGGGGCTGGAGACAATCACAGGAACAGGTGAAACAGATCAGGGTGTGACACAGACACCTTATGGGGAGGGCACACAGTTCTCCGCTCTCTTTTTGGTGCGAGACAGACAAATTAGACAGAGATAAGCGACAACACAGCAGTAAGCAACCAGAAAATAAAAACCAAAAAAATGTAAGGGGGAGGGGAAAGTGGAGAGAAGTAAAGAGAGAGAGACATTCTGTGAGTGTAATGTTTACTGTTCATTTTTATTATTTTAGTTTTTGAGAGGGAGACAAGAAAAGGGCTTTTTTTACTGTAACTATTTGCACATTGTTACAACACTGTATAGGAAATGTCTCTATTATTTTGGAACTTGTGTGAGTGTAATATTTACTGTTCACTTTTTATTGTTCATTTCACTTTTGTTTAACCATTTCACTTGCTTGGCAATGTAAACATATGTTTCCCTTGACAATAAAGCCCCTTAAATTGAATTGAAAGAGAGAGAGAGTTAGAGAGAGGGAGAGAGAGAGAGAGAGAGAGAGAGAGAGAGGCGAGGAAAGAGTGGTGGGAGAGAGAGACAGAGTGAGAGAGAGCAAGAGAGAGAGTGACAGACAGAGAGAGCGAGAGAGAGAGAGAGAGAGAGACAGAGAGAGAGAGAGAGAGAGACAGAGACAGAAAGAGAGAGACAGAGAGAGAGAGAGAGAGAGACAGAGAGAGAGAGAGAGAGAGAGAGAAAAGCAGCATATTTGTTAATAAATCAGAAGGACAGAGTTGACACACTAGGACAAGGTTAGAGAGTTCTAGGTTTAAAGAGCTCCACTCTGTTTTAATGTGGTCTGTTTCCATCATAGGCTGAGTGTTGAGAGGAGACTATATAAACAGCCCCTATTGAGCACGGCAGTGTCTGGTATGCATGTGAGAGAGAATGTGTAGAAGAATGTGAAATGAGGAGAGAGGGAAAAGATGAGAGAGATAATGAGAGAGGGGAAGGATGAGAGAGATAATGAGAGAGGGAAAGGATAAGAGAGAGAAAGAGAGAGGGGAAGGATGAGAGCGATAATGGGAGAGGGGAAGGATGGGAGAGATAATGAGAGAGGGGAAGGATGAGAGAGGGAAAGGATGAGAGAGATAATGAGAGATGAGAGAGATAATGAGAGAGGGAAAGGATGAGAGAGATAATGAGAGAGGGGAAGGATGAGAGAGGGAAAGGATGAGAGAGATAATGAGAGATGAGAGAGATAATGAGAGAGGGAAAGGATGAGAGAGATAATGAGAGAGGGGAAGGATGAGAGAGATAATGAGAGATGGGAAGTATGAGAGAGAGAAAGGATGAGAGAGGGAATGGATGAGAGAGGGAATGGATGAGAGAGAAAGAGAGAGGGAAAGGATGAGAGAGATAATGAGAGAGGGGAAGGATGAGAGAGATAATGAGAGAGGGAAGGATGAGAGAGAGAAAGGATGAGAGAGAGAGGGGAGATGAGAAAGAGGAGGGGAGATGGAGAGAGAGATAGAGGGGAGATGTAGAGAGAGAGGGAGAGATGGACAGAGATAGAGAAAAGGAGGAGATGGAGAGAGAGAGAGAGAGAGAGAGGGAGGGGAGAGATGGAGAGAGAGGGAGGGGGAGATTGAGAGAGAGATAGAGGGGAGATGAGAGAGAGGGGGGATTGAGAGAGAGAGGATATGGTGATATAAAGAGAGAGAGAGAGAGAGAGAGAGAGGTGAGGTGGAGAGAGGGGGAAGGAGATAGAAAGAGAGAGCGAGTGGGGAGATGTGAGAGAGGGGAAATGGAGAGAGAAAGGGGGAGATGGAAAGAGAGAGAGGGGGAAGGAGATAGAACGAGAGAGCGAGTGGGGAGATGTGAGAGAGAGGGGAAATGGAGAGAGAAAGAGAGAGAAAGGGGGGAGATGGAGAGAGAGGGGGGATGCAGAGAGAGATAGAGAGAGAGAGGAGGGTAGATGAAGAGAGAGTGGGATGGGAAGATGCTGAAAGAGAGGGAGAAGATGGAGAAGGAGAGATGGGGAGATGAGAGAGAAGGGGGTGGAGCGAGAGAGAGGGGAGATGGAGAGAGAGAAAGAGAGAGATGGGGTGGAGAGAGAGAGGGGAGATGGAGGGGGGGGTGGAGAGAGAGAGGGGAGATGGAGAGAGAGAGAGAGATAGAGAGAGAAATAGAGAGAAAGGGGGAGATGGATAGAGAGAGATGGGAATAGAGAGAGAGACAGAGAGAGAGAGAGAGAGAGAGAGAGAGGAGATGGAGAGAGGGGGAGATGGAGAGAGAGGGGGGAGATGGAGAAAGAGAGAGATTGGGGAATTGAGAGAGAGGGGGGAGATGGAGAGAGGGGGGAAATGGAGAGAGAGGGGGAGAGAAGATGAAGAGAGAGGGGGAGATGGACAGAGAGAGACAGAGAGGGAGAGGGTGGAAAGAGAGAGAGAGGAAATGGAGACAGAGACTTGGCAATGTGCACACTGCCTACAAGATGAGGTGGAAACTGAGATGCACTTCCTAACCTCCTGCCAAGTGTTTGACCATATTAAAGACACATATTTACCTCAGATTGCACAGACCAGCAAAAGAATTTGAAAACAAACCCAATTTTGATAAACTCCCATATCTATTGGGTGAAATACCACAGTCTGCCATCACAGCAGCGAGATCTGTGACCTGTTGCCACAAGAAAAGGGCAACCAGTGAAGAACAAACACCATTATAAATACAACCCATATTTATGTATTTTTTTTTTTTTCCTTTTTGTACTTTAACTATTTGTACATCGTTACAACACTTTATATATACATAATATGACATTTGTACTTCTGTGAGTGTAATATTGTTTATTTCACTTCTGTTTATTATCTACTTCACTTGCTTTGGCAATGTTATAATATGTTTCCCGTGCCAATAAAGCCCCTTAAATTGAATTGAAAAAATTGAGAGAGCGAGAGGGAGTTGTAGAGGGGGAGACGGAGAGAGGGGGTGGTGCTGTTTACAGAGTGGAAAGAGAGTGGGAGGGAGGGACACAGAGAACTTGAGCTAACAGCTTTGTGAACTCATTCAACCCTGCTTCTCAAATAAAGTCACATAGCATCAATAAACCAACATAGCACTCACAGATATAAAGGAATACATCCTATTCTGCCAAACGCAAAGCAACAACTTCTCCTCAATCACATACACACATGGACGTGAACTCAACATGTGTGTGTGTGTGTGTGTGTGTGTGTGTGTGTGTGTGTGTGTGTGTGTGTGTGTGTGTGTGTGAGGGTGAGTGTGTGTGTGTGTGTGTGTGTGTGTGTGTGTGTGTGTGTGTGTGTGTGTGTGTGTGTGTGTGTGTGTGTGTGTGAGGGTGAGTGTGTGTGTGGGTGTGTGTGTGTATGTGTGTGTGTGTGTGTGTGTGTGTGTGTGTGTGTGTGTGTGTGTGTGTGTGTGATCCTACCTACCTGAGATAAGTCTACTATGTTATTTCCACAACAATGAACAGGTATAGACAGCACACACACACACACACACACACACACACACACACACACACACACACACACACACACACACACACGCACACACACACACACACTTGAATAAACACAAGTATGCAGATCGCTGAGAAGTCCCTGGCTGTTGCTATGATAATGTAATCAGGGCCATGGAAGTAAAGAAGCACGTTTAATGATTAAACACACAGCATGCTTTACATGTAGAGCATTGACCTGGTGTAATTAGTAACTATCCTGAGCAGCAACAGCCTGGACTCCTCCAGCTGATTCTCAAACAACCTTTAATGGAAGCAACTCTCAAATATAATCCAGTTAGAGAAAGAGAGGCTTCTTCTGAGAAGTCGGAGGCGATTGAATAAACACACACTTCCCACAATTCTGCTAGAAAACATGCTCATCTTTGGACAATAAAATGGACAAGTTACGGGGAAGATGTAACTACCAACGGGACATTTAAAACTGTAACATTTTATGCTTCACGGAGTTGTGGCTGAACGACGACAATATCAACATACAGCTGGCTGGTTATACGATGTACTGGCAGGATAGAACAGCGATGTCTGGTAAGACAGGTGGGGGCAGTCTATGTATTTTTGTAAACAACAGCTGGTGCACGATATCTAAGGAAGTCTCGAGCTATTGCTCACCTGAGGTAGAGTTTCTCATGATAAGCTGTAGACCACACTACCTACTGAGAGAGTTTTCATCTGTATTCTTTGTAGCTGTTATACCACTACAGTCAGAGGCTGGCACTAAGATTGCAATTAATGAGCTGTATTTCGCCACAAGCAAACAAGAAAAGCTCACCCAGAGGCAGCGCTCCTGGTAACCTGGGGACTTTAATGTAGGGAAACTTAAATCAGTTTTACCAAATTTCTATCAGCATGTTAAATGTGCAACCAGAGGGAAAAGAACTCTGGACCACCTATATTCCACACACAGATATGCATAGAAAGCTCTCCCTCGCCTTCCATCCTCCTGATTCCTGCTTACAAGCAAAAATTTAAGCAGGAAGCAGCAGTGACTAGATCAATAAAAAAAGTGGTCAGATGAAGCAGATGCTAAACTATAGGGCTGTTTTGTACAGACTGTTCCGGGATTCCTCCAATGGCATTGAGGAGTACCCCACATCAATCATTGGCTTCATCAATAAGTGCATCGAGGACGTCGTCCCCACAGTGACCATAAGTACATACCCCAACCAGAAGCCATGGATTACAGGCAGCATCTGCACTGAGCTAAAGGGAAGAGCTGCTGCTTTGAAGGAAAGGGACTCTAAGCTTGTAAGAAATCCCGCTATGCCCTCCGAAGAACCATCAAACAGGCAAAGTGTCAATACAGGACTAAGATCAAATCGTACTACACCAGCTCTGATGCTCGTCGGATGTGGCAGGGCCTGCAAACCATTACAGACTACAAAGGGAAGCCCAGCCGAGAGCTGCCCATTGACATGAGCCTACCGGACAAGCTAAACTACTTCTATGCTCGCTTCGAGGCAAATAACACTAAAACATGCATGAGAGCACCAGTTGTACCAGAAGACTGTGTGATCACGCTCTCTGCAGCCGTAAGACCTTTAGACAGGCCAACATTCACAAGGCCGCAGTGCCAGACGGATTACAAGGACGTGTACTGCGAGCATGCGCTGACCAACTAGCAAGTGTCTTCACTGACATTTTCAACCTCTCCCTGTCCTAATCTGTAATACCAACATGTTTTAAGCAGACCAGCATAGTCCCTGTGCCCAAGAACACCAAGGTAACCTGCCTAAATGACTACGACCCGTAGCACTCACGTCTGTAGTCATGAAGTGCTTTGAAGTGTCATGGCCCACATCAACACCATCATCCCAGAAACACTAGACCCACTACAATTTGCATACCGCCCCAAAAGATCCACAGATGATGCAGTATCTATTGCACTCCACACTGCCCTTTCCCACCTGGACAAAAGGAACACCTATGTGAGAATGCTATTCATTGACTACAGCTCAGCGTTCAACACCATATTGCCAAAAGGAGTAGGCAAGAGAATGGTCGTGGACAGGCAAAAAGGTCAAAACCAGATTAGAGTCCAGGAGGTACAGAGTGGCAGACATGCTTGTGGTCAAGGCAGGCAGAATGGTCAGGCAGGTGGGTACATAGTCCAGAATCAGGCAAGGATCAAAACCGGGAGGACTAGAAAAAGGAGAATGCAAAAAGCAGGAGAACGGGAAAAACGTTGGTTGACTTGAAAACATACAAGACGAACTGGCACAGAGAGACAGGAAAAATACAGGGAAAATCAGCGACATCTGGATGGAGTGGTGACAATCACAAGGAAACAGATCAGGGCGTAACAACAAGAGGTCTCTTCACAGTCCTAAGTCCAGAACAGACTATGGGAGGCACACAGTACTACATAGAGCCATGACTACATGGAACTCTATTCCACATGTAACTGACGCAAGCAGTAAAATTAGATTTAAAAAA
The DNA here is from genome assembly GCF_901001165.1 of Salmo trutta. Lineage (NCBI taxonomy): Eukaryota > Metazoa > Chordata > Actinopteri > Salmoniformes > Salmonidae > Salmo > Salmo trutta. Next base: position 5,382,642 of record NC_042992.1, on the reverse strand, counting down.
CGGATAAAAAAACACCTTATGGAACAGCGGGGACTGTGAAGCAACACAAACATTGGCACAGGCACATGCATGCATACATACACATGGACTTAGTACTGTAGATATGTGGTAGTTTGAAACCACCAAGACTCTTCCTAGAACTGGCCGCCCAACCTGAGCAATTGTGGGAGAAGGGCCTTAGTCAGGGAGATTTTTATTTTTATTTAACCTTCATTTAACTAGGCAAGTCAGCTAAGAACAAATTGTTATTTACAATGACGGCCTACCAAAAGGCAAAAGGCCTCCTGCGGGTATGGGATGGGGGCTGGGATTAGAATTTGTAAATATAAAATAGAAATATAAGACAAAACACACATAATGAGAAGAAAGACAACACAACACTACATAAAGAGAAACCTAAGACAACAACATAGCAAGGCAGCAACACATGACAACACAGCATGGCAGCAGCACAACATGACAACAACATGGTAGCAACACAACACGGTAGCAGCACAAAACATGGTACAAACACAGACAACAGCACAAAGGGCAAGAAGGAAGGTAAAGACCTACGTTCCTGCGTCCGTCAGACCCCAACTAATACAGTGATGCCATACCTCACTGAGTTCTGGCCATCCTGGAATCACCCAGACCACGGAGCTACTGACACACAAGTTCTGGGGGTCATCCCTAACAGCCGACGTCTGAGATTACGTTCTTTCCTGTCCCGCCTGTGCTTGGGCAAAGAGCCCTCGCCAACTACCTACCGGTAAGCTTGAGCCTTTACCTACATCACACAGACCATGGTCCCACATTGCCATGGATTTCCTCACGGATCTGCCGGACTCTTCGGGCTTCACGACTATTTTAGTTGTAGTGGACCGGTTCTCCAAGATGCGCCGACTCATCCCCCTTCCGCATCTACCTAATGCCATGGAAATGGCCGAGTGCATGTTCCAACAGGTGTTTCGTCTGTATGGGATCCAGGAAGACATCGTTTCGGATCAGGGACCACAGTTCGTCTCCAGGGTGTGGCGAGCCTTCTGCGACCGATTGTGGGTCTCCATCAACCTATCCTCCGGATACCATCCCCAAACCAACGGGCAGACGAAACGCCTGAATCAGGAAATAGGGAAGTACCTTCGCCAGCACTGCAATCACCAACCACACAAGTGGAGTCACTATCTAGCCTGGGCCGAATACGCACAGAACTCCCAGGTGCATTCCTCACTCCATCTCACTCCTTTTCAGTGTGTCCTCGGATATCATAGGAGACAGTGCCCGTTCCCATAGGAGACAGTGCCCGGAACTGTGCCTGCCATCGATGAGTGGTTTCGACGGAGCTAGCAGGTTTGTTAGACCGCACATCGGCACCTCCATCAAGCTTCCCTCTCCCAGAAACGGTTCGCTGACCGGCGTCGCCGACCTACTCCACTCTTCCACCCTGGGCAATGTGTGTGGCTCTCTACCCGAGACATCCGGCTTAGTGAAAAAGTTCAGTCCCCGGTTCATTGGTCCCTTCAAAATAACACACCGCATCAATCCTGTCACCTACTGCCTCCAGTTGCCCCACCATTACCGGATCTTCTCATCCTTCCAAGTGTACCTTCTCAAGCCTGTGTGGTACAGCCCTCTCCATCCTCCTGTGGTGCACCTTGGTGTACCCCCTCCATTTGACGTCGGCGGTGGACCGGCTTATTCCGTCCAAGCCCTCCTTGACTCCAAGCACCTGGGTGGTTGCATCCACTACCTGGTGGTTTGGGAGGGATACGGACCCGAAGTACGGTCCTGGGTCCCCGCCCAGGACATCCTCGACCCGGCCATGATCCTGGCTTTCCACAGTAACCGTCCTGACCACTCAGCTCCATGCCCCCGGGGGAGGCCCCCTGCTCAGCTTCCTAGGCCGTCAAGGCCTGTAACTTCTGCTTCCAACTCACACCCTCAAACACGTAGATCCGCTGAACGCAGGTCACTTTCCAGCCCTCTTTCCAGCTCAAACTCTCAAACACCTAGATCCCCTGAACGCAGCTCACTCTCCAGATCCCAATCACCTGAATTCTAATCACCTGTTCACACACCTGTATGTCATTATCGCACACTATTTAGTTCAGTTCCCATCACTGTGAGTTATTGTTTGTTTTGTGACACGTCTTTCTGAGCTCTGTTTTTCCAGCAGTTTACTCCTCTTGTGTATGATAGTTTTTGCCTGCCTCACTAACGATGCCTTTTGCCTATTCCCTGCCTGTACTGTTGCCCTTTTGGACCTTCTGCCTGCCCCTGGACCCAACTACCTGCCTCCTCCTTTGGTCCTTTGCAATAAACACCTGCTGCGCCCTGGGCTTGAAAACTGCTCTCTGTCTCCCCTCGCATTCATTACACCTCTGAACAGTTGATGTTGAGATGTGTCTGTTACTTGAACTCTGTGAAACATTTATTTGTGCTGTAATTTCTGAGGCTGGTAACTCTAATGAACTTATCCTTTGCAGCAGAGGTAACTCTGGATCTTCCTTTACTGTGGTGGTTCTCATACATGTCAGTTTCATCATAGCGCTTGATGATTTTTTTCAACTGCACTTGAAGAAACTTTCAAAGTTCTGGATTGACTGACCTTCATGTCTTAAAGTAATGCTCGACTGTAATTTCTCTTTACTTATTTGAGCTGTTCTTGCCATTATATGGACTTGGTCTTTTACCAAATAAGGCTATCTTCTGTATACCACCCCTAAGCTACTAGCAATCCAGCTAACTATGTTGGTATCACAAGAGTTTTGCAATTGAGCCTTCTTTGTCTGGAGAAGTAAATGAATGGTTCCAGTGCTGTAAGATCTGTATCTACTACGCTTTGTTTCGGAACAAACTGAATCCCTCAGAGTTCCAATGTAGCAATTGTTTGCTTGACAAGGATCATAGGCTGGAGGTGGCTTCCTTGATCACGCAGTTCGCCAGCCTACATAAGAAACTGGGGAAAACGCAGAGTGGAATGTTTACATTTTCTACACCGGTGGCTGGACTGCGTTTGCGCTTGTTGGATGTTTGTTGGATGCATTGTCGTTTGTCGTTATCTGACTGGCCGGTATTGCCCAGAGCTCCCCCATCTGAAAGCAGAGTTGAAGGAGCACAGCAAGAAGAGCAAGGCAATCAATGATGGTCACGTCACCCGCCGTGTAAACCGAAGACAGCGGCCTCCCGCAAAGTAGTCTACACTCTCAACGAGAGGCACTGAGTGGATACAAACAACGAATATTTTCGCTGTCCTGGAGCCTGATCTTCCTGCACCTTTATCGCTGGGGGTGCCTGTGTCTGCTGCTGCATTGCCTACAATTTCGAAGTCGACGTCAGCTACCTTCCTTCCCTGCTCTTGATCGAGCAGGGTTTCTCCATCTGTCGGAGGCCTGAACCAGGTGCCCAGGAGCAACAGGCTCAAGTCTCTCGCCCGTCCACAAAGTGTTCTCCGAATCCTGTAAAAAGTGGGAGTGGGCGGATTTCCTTCTCGCCAGCCGTGATTTTAGGCAGCTCCACAGTATGAAATGTGACCGTTCCTGGTGCAAAAACAATGTCCTATCCCGGAGCTCGAGTAAATTGCATTACTGTCACGATTCCCACCGACGGTGGCGGCTCCTCCTGCTCGGGTCGCGCTCGGCGGTCGTCGTCACCGGCCTATTAGCTGCCTCTGATTCCCTTTTGCTTTTCCCTTTTTTTGGTTTTGGACACCTGTGGTCAATTAGCCATTAGGTGGGCTATTTAGTTTAGCTGGCCCGCTCCTTGTTGTGCGGGATTGATTATTGTATGTCGACTTCTTGTTCGTGTCGGCTTTGCATTGTCGCTCATTGTGTTTATTCCCCTGTGCTTGGGAACTTTGTTTTTGCTTCAGTGTTATTAAAAACACCACTCCCTGTGTTCGTTGCTTCCTGTGCCTCGTTCCTGCAACGCGACTACCAAAGCCCTTACAATTACTTAGCTGCTCCTGAATGTACTACGTCAGAACATGGAAATAGATTCCACTGTCGTCCATTCTATTGTAGTTGTAATGACATTACAAAAGGGCAGCTCTGAACGTTTTGAAACTGGATTTTAAATAGCTCATTGACTCTGCTAGACACTAACAAAAAGACACATCATATCTGGCCCTGTGCCCTCTCTGAATTGTGGTATTGAAAGCTTTAGCAGGATTCTTTCTCTTCACAGCTGGCTATATGACAAATTGTTATTTACATTGACGGCCTGACAAGGCCTCCTGTGAGGCAGAGGGTGAAAAAAAGACAGACGGAGGAATCTTGACAACAGCACAGATACATCAGCCGGCAGACTGTGGCAACATGAGACAACATCAAGAGAAACATCACCACACCATATGGAGAGAACTATGGCAACAAGAAACAACATGGCACAAACAATGGTAACGGCAGACAGCAGCTTTTTGGGACCTTTAACAGGACGTGACTGGCATATTGGGTGCTGTAAGTAGAGGATGAGGGTTGGTATTTCAGGTAGAGGGGAGGGTTGGTATTTCAGGTAGAGGATGAAGGTTGGTATCTCAGGTAGAGGGGAGGGTTGGTATCTCAGGTGGAGGGTGGGGTTGGTATCTCAGGTGGAGGGGTGGGGTTGGTATCTCAGGTAGAGGGGAGGGGTAGTATCTCAGGTAGAGGGGAGGGTTGGTATTTCAGGTGGAGGGGTGGGGTTGGTATTTCAGGTGGAGGGGAGGGGTAGTATCTCAGGTGGAGGGGAGGGTTGGTATCTCAGGTGGAGGGGAGGGGTAGTATCTCAGGTGGAGGGGAGGGTTGGTATCTCAGGTGGAGGGGAGGGGTAGTATCTCAGGTAGAGGGGTGGGGTTGGTATCTCAGGTGGAGGGGAGGGGTAGTATCTCAGGTAGAGGGGTGGGGTTGGTATCTCAGGTGGAGGGGAGGGGTAGTATCTCAGGTAGAGGGGTGGGGTTGGTATTTCAGGTGGAGGGGAGGGGTAGTATCTCAGGTAGAGGGGTGGGTTGGTATCTCAGGTAGAGGGGTGGGTTGGTATTTCAGGTAGAGGGGTGGGGTAGAATCTCAGGTAGAGGGGTGGGGTTGGTATCTCAGGTGGAGGGGAGAGTTGGTATCTCAGGTAGAGGCGTTAGGGGCGGGCTTAGTTAGTGTGCAATCGACATGAAAAACTATTATCTCATTAGAAGACTAAACCCATAGTTCTATCTTTTCAAACATAGTTTCATCGTTCCTCATATTTTATTAACATCCCATAGGGTGGAAAGTTTACAGCTGGAATGTGTTTTTTTCCTAAGTACCAGTATTTTGTTGTTCAGTTTTTCTGATTATTTTAGTGACATCACAAAGTAGACATACTCTGCCAGTCACAAGTTTTAGAACACGTACTCATTCAAGGGTTTTTATTTTTTAAATTATTTTCTACCTTGTAGAATAATAGTGAAGACACCAAAACTATGAAATAAGACATATGGAATCATGTAGTAACCAATAAAGTTTTAAACAAATCAAAATGTTTATATTTTATATTTTGAGATTCTTAAAATAGCCACCCTTTGCCTTGATGGCAGCTTGCACACTCTTGGCATTCTCTCAACCAGCTTCATGAGGTAGTCACCTGGAATGCATTTCAATCAACAGGTGTGCCTTCTTAAAAGTTAATTTGTGGAATGTATTTTCTTCTTATTGCGTTTGAGCCAATCAGTTGTGATGTGACATGGTAGGGGGGTATACAGTTATGGCCCAACATTTTGAGAATGACACAAATATTAATTTTCACAAAGTCTGCTGCCTCAGTTTGTATGATGTCAATGTGCGTATACTCCAGAATGTTATGAAGAGTGATCAGATTAATTGCAAAGTCCCTCTTTGCCATGCAAATGAACTGAATCCCCACAAAACATTTCCACTGCATTTCAGCCATGACACAAAAGGACCAGCTGACATCATGTCAGTGATTCTCTCGTTAACACAGGTGTGAGTGTTGACGAGGACAAGGCTGGAGGTCACTCTGTCATGCTGGTTCGAATAACAGACTGTAAGTTTCAAAAGGAGGGTGGTGCTTGGAGTCATTGTTCTTCCTCTGTCAATCATGGTTACCTGCAAGGAAACACGTGCCGTCATCATTGCTTTGCACAAAAAAGGGCTTCACAGGCAAGGATATTGCTGCCAGTAAGATTGCACCTAAATCAAGCATTTATCGTTTCATCAAGACCTTCAAGGAGAGCGGTTAAATTGTTGTAAAGAAGGCTTCAGGGCACCCAAGAAAGTCCAGTAAGTGCCAGGACTGTCTCCTAAAGTTGATTCAGCTGCGGGATCGGGGCACCACCAGTACAGATCTTGCTTAGGAATGGCAGCAGGCAGGTGTGAGTGCATCTGCATGCACAGTGAGGTGAAGACTTTTGGAGGATGGCCTGGTGTCAAGAAGGGAAACAAAGAAGCCACTTCTCTCCAGGAAAAACATCAGGGACAGACTGATATTCTGCAAAAGGTACAGGGATTGGGCTACTGAGGACTGGGGTAAAGTAATTTTCTCTGATGAATCCCCTTTCCGATTGTTTGGGCATCCAGACAAAAGCTTGTCCGGAGAAGACAAGGTGAGCGCTACCATCAGTCCTGTGTCATGCCAACAGTAAAGCATCCTGAGACCATTCATGTGTGGGGTTGCTTCTCAGCCAAGGGAGTGGGCTCACTCATAATTTTGCCTAAGAACACAGCCATGAATAAAGAATGGTACCAACACATCCTCCGAGAGCAACTTCTCCCAACCATCCAGGAACAGTTTGGTTACGAACAATGCCTTTTCTAGCATGATGGAGCACCTTTCCTTAAGGCAAAAGTGATAACTAAGTGGCTCGGGGAAGAAAACATCGATATTTTGGGTCCGTGGCCAGGAAACTCCCCAGACCTTAATCCCATTGAGAACTTGTGGTCAATCCTCAAAATTCTGACAAATTCCAAGCATTGGTTATGCAAGAATGGGCTGCCATCAGTCAGGATGTGGCCCTGAAGTTAATTGACAGCATGCCAGGGTGGATTGCAGAGGTCTTGAAAAAGAAGGGTCAACAATGCAAATATTGACTCTTTGCATCAACTTCATGTAATTGTCAATAAAAGCCTTTGACACTTATGAAATGCTTGTAATTATACTTCAGTATTCTATAGTAACATCTGACAAAAATATCTAAAGACACTGAAGCAGCAAACTTCGTGGAAATTAATATTTGTGTCATTCTCAAAGCTTTTGGCCACGACTGTACAGAAGATAGCCCTATTTGGTAAAAGACCAAGTCTATATTATGGCAAGAACAGCTCAAATCAGCAAAGAGAAACGACAGTCCATCATTACTTTATGACATGATGGTCAGTCAATACAGAACATTTCAAGAACTTTGAAAGTTTCTTCAAGTGCAGTTGAAAAACCATCAGGCATTATGATGAAACTGGCTCTAATGAGGACCTCCACAGGAAAGGAAGACCCAGAGTTACCTCTGCTGCAGAGGATAAGTTCATTAGAGTTACCAGCTTTAGAAATAGCAGCCCAAATAAATGTTTCACAGAGTTCAAGTAACAGACACATCACAACATCAATTGTTCAGAGGAGACTGTGTGAATCAGGACTTTGTGGTCGAATTGCTGAAAAGAACCCACTACTGAAGGACACAAATAAGAGGAAAAGACTTGCTTGGGCCAAGAAACACGAGCAGTTTCCATTAGACCGTTGGAAATTTGCCCTTTTGTCTGGAGTCCAAATTGCCGATTTTTGGTTCCAACCGCTGTGTCTTTGTGAGATGCGGTGTGGGTGAACGGATGATCTCTGCATGTGTATTTCCCACCATAAAGCATGGAGGAGGAGGTGTTATGGTGTGGGGGTGCTTTGCTGGTGACACTGTCTGTGATTTATTTAGAATTCAAGGCACACTTAACCAGCATGGCTACCACAGCATTCTGCAATGGTACACCATCCCATCTGGTTTGGCCTTAGTCCCACTATCATTTGTTTTTCAACAGGACAATGACCCAACACACATCCAAGCTGTGTAAGTGCTATTTTACCAAGAAGGAGAGTGATGACGTGCTGCATCAGATGACCTGGCCTCCACAATCCCCCTACCACAACCAAATTGAGATGGTTTGGGATGAGTCAGACCACAGCATGAAGGAAAAGCAGCCAACAAGTGCTCAGCATATGTGGGAACTCCTTCAAGACTGTTGGAAAAGCATTCCACATAAAACTGGTTGAGATAATGCCAAGACTGTGCAAAGCTGTCATCAAGGCGCAGGGTGGCTATTTGAAGAACCTCAGATATAAATATATTTTGATTTGTTTAACACTTTTTAGTCACTACATGATCCCAAATGTGTTTTTCATAGTTTTGATGGCTCCACTATTATTCTACAATGTAGAAAATAGCAAAAATAAAGAAAAAACCTTGAATGAGTAGGTGTTCTAAAACTTTTGACCGGTAGTGTACATTTTCCATATTCCATCCCTCATCATCCCCAACATTTGGATGTTGAAATATATTGTCCCAGTGTCCGTTGTTTGATGTTGACATTTTGGCGGCGAAATCTCTCTGTGTAACAAATAGATTTTTTACTAGGTTAACACTGCAGGGCAAGATAGAGAAAGTTTACGACCGGCGTTAAGTCATAAAACTGGCCCAATTCCCCCCTTCCTCTCTGGTGGGAGAGAGGGGTTGGCTGTATGTCAACCATGTGCCGAGCTGATCTGGCACCTATGATCCTCACCAAGTAGAGAGAGAGTCATGATATTCCCCCTCTTGTGGATTCAACCTTGGAATTATCCCGCAAGTTGCAACTCACCATAAAAATGACCACGGAATGTCCTGTTTGTGGATCATTGTTGCGGTCCCCTCTGGTGGTTTACCCTGGTAGGCTTTCTGAAAGCTGCAAACCACCACAAGAATGGACATGGGATGTCATGGTTGGTGATCGCCTTTGTGGTACCCCTCTAGTAGTTTACCCTGGTAGGCTTTCTGAAAGCTGCAAACCACCACAAGAATGGACAGGGGATGTCATGGTTGGTGATCGCCTTTGTGGTACCCCTCTAGTGGTTTACCTTGGTAGGCTTTCTGCCAACGGAGCAGTCCACCACAAGAATGGACAGAGGATGTCCGGGTTGGGGATCGCCGTTCCGGACCCGTTGTCTGGTCTGCCAGGCTGGTAGGTCTGGGCAGTAACTTAGGCTGATGTTAACAACTCACTCACAAACACTCACGAAATACATAATTACATTTCTTCCCCAAATGAGGTAGAGATAGAGGTAGAGGAAGAGACAGATTTTTAGGTAGAGATAGAGATAGAGGTAGAGATAGAGATAGAGGTAGAGATAGAGGAATAGGTAGAGGTAGAGATAGAGGTAGAGAAAGAGAGAGATGTTTAGGTAGAGGTAGAGATAGAGGAAGAGAAAGAGAGAGATGTTTAGGTAGAGGTAGAGATAGAGGAAGAGGTAGAGGAAGAGATAGAGATACAGGTAGAGATAGGGGTAGAGATAGGGGTAGAGATAGGGGTAGAGATAGGGGTAGAGATAGAGGTAGAGACAGAGATAGAGACAGAGGTAGAGATAGAGGTAGAGGTAGAGATAGGGGTAGAGATAGAGGTAGAGACAGAGATAGAGATAGGGGTAGAGATAGAGGTAGAGGTAGAGATAGGGGTAGAGATAGAGGTAGAGGTAGAGATAGGGGTAGAGATAGAGGTAGAGGTAGAGATAGGGGTAGAGATAGAGATAGAGGTAGAGAGAGATAGAGGTAGAGATAGAGATAGAGGTAGAGATAGGGAGAGATAGAGGTAGAGGTAGAGATAGAGGTAGAGACAGAGAGAGATAGAGGTAGAGATAGAGATAGAGGTGGAGGTAGAGATAGAGGTAGAGGTAGAGATAGAGATAGAGGTGGAGGTGGAGGTAGAGATAGAGATAGAGGTGGAGGTAGAGATAGAGGTAGAGGTAGAGATAGAGATAGAGGTGGAGGTAGAGATAGAGATAGAGGTGGAGGTAGAGATAGAGGTAGAGATAGAGGTAGAGATAGAGGTAGAGGTGGAGAGTGACAGAGATAGAGGTAGAGATAGAGGTAGAGATAGAGGTAGAGGTAGAGGCAGAGGTAGAGATAGAGATAGGCGTAGAGATACAGGTAGAGGTAGAGATAGAGGTAGAGGTAGAGATAGGGGTAGAGATAGAGATGGGGTAGAGATAGAGGTAGAGGTAGAGATAGGGGTAGAGGTAGAGATAGGGGTAGAGTTAGAGATGGGGTAGAGATAGAGGTAGAGATAGAGGTAGAGATAGAGGTAGAGGTGGAGAGTGACAGAGATAGAGATAGGCGTAGAGATACAGGTAGAGGTAGAGATAGAGGTAGAGGTAGAGGTAGAGATAGGGGTAGAGATAGAGATAGAGGTAGAGAGAGATAGAGGTAGAGATAGAGGTGGCGAGAGAGGTAGAAATACAGGTACATAAGGAACCAGGAACATAAAAAATAGGTCTAAGAGACTCATGCAATTGTATCCTTGGCGACGCTGTCCAGTATCTGTAGGGCGTGGCTTAGGACAGTCTCCTCCCACTGTGACACATCAATCACTTTCAGACCATACACTACTGTGACGTTGTCCCCTGTTCCTGGAGGAGGGGGGGGGGGGGTTGAGTGAGTAAGAGAGAGAGATCAGTCATGTCCTGACCTTCCCTGCTGGGGCGTTGTCCCTCGGTCCTGACAATAGAGAGACAGAGACGGACACAGTGGGTCAGGGTACTGATGGACTGGACAGATACATTAAACTTATTTACATGAAACCAAACACCGCAGCGACGTTGTCCCCTGGTCTTAGGGAGAGAGAAAAACGTTGGTTTTGTTCTGATCCTATACACCCTCTTTACGCCTTAATGATTCAAAAAGCATCACCTGGCCCTGATGAGAGAGAGAGAGAGCGAGCAAGAGACATGGCTTGCCTACAACAATGGATGGATTTAACAGCATGGGATTGGTGTAGGCATGGGCTAAAGGGAGTTTGTCTTATTTCTCCTTTTAAATCATTGATGAGAGTGAACAAGAGCATGCTACTGAAAGAGGGGAGAGTCAATTGGGTTTCACTGTGTGTCAATCATATGAGCTCATTTTCCATCTCTAACGTGTGAGCACAATACAGTCTGTGTACCACTGCATCTTTGACTGGATGCCATTGTGGCTCTAAGTTATTGTTATTGCAGTCCAGTGCCGTCGTGGTGTGAGTGAAGCCACACCTTGAAACTGTGTCAATCTGCTGATTCACAGTGGCTCCATGATCTCTCTCTCTCTCTCTCTCTCTCTCTCTCTCTCTCTCTCTCTCTCTCTCTCTCTCAAATCTCTCTCTCTCTCTCTCTCTCCCTCCGTCTCTCTCCTTCCGTCTGTCTCTCTCTCTCTCTCTCTCTCTCTCTCTGTCTCTCTCTCTGTCTCTCTCTCTCTCTCTCTCCGTCCCTCTCCCTCCGTCTCTCTCTCCCTCCGTCTCTCTCTCTCTCTCTCTCTCTCTCTCTCTCTCTCTCTCTCTCTCTCTCTCCCATCAATCCTCCGTTCTGCTATAGTCAGCAGCCTCCTCCTCTCCCACCCCCATCTCCCCCTCCCTTCTCTCTCTCCTAAGGTCTGTCTAGCAGTGCAGTGAAAGCCACAGGCCATTATTGATTTAGTCTCTGACTCTTTACACAATGGAACGGATGATGCACACAGATAGGGGCATGTGGTACAGCTAGAGAAAGGGACAGGTCTGTCTCAGAGAGACAGGGACAGGGGTGGGTGGCTTGGACATAGACGGTCTGTCTCAGAGAGACAGGGATAGGGGTGGGTGGCTTGGACATAGACGGTCTGTCTCAGAGAGACAGGGACAGGGGTGGGTGGCTTGGACATAGACGGTCTGTCTCAGAGAGACAGGGATAGGGGTGGGTGGCTTGGACATAGACGGTCTGTCTCAGAGAGACAGGGATAGGGGTGGGTGGCTTGGACATAGACGGTCTGTCTCAGAGAGATGAAGCCCCAGGGGGTGTGGCTTCTGGCGGGAGAGATGGCGCAACGGTCTAAGACACTGCATCTCAGTGCTAGAGGTGTCACTACAGACCCTGGTTCGACCCCGGGCTGTATCACAACCTGCCGAGATCGGGAGTCCCGTAGGGCGGCGTTGTCCAGGTTAGGGGAGGGTTCGGCTGCGGTAGGTCGTCATAGTAAAAAAAGAATGTGTTCTTAACTGACTTGTTAAATAAAGGTCAAATCATTTTTTTAAATAAAAATAAAACTACACAAATATTCACACTGCCTTTACAATTAAGGAAGCACACACACACACACACACTAACAAACATACACACTGACACACAAATTACAGACAAAAACAGACACTGATTAACACAGACTCTGACTAACACAGACACTGATTAACACAGACACTGATTAACACAGACACTGACTAGTACAGACACTGACTAACACAGACACTGACTAACACAGACACTGACTAGTACAGACACTGACTAACACAGACACTGATTAACACAGACACTGATTAACACAGACACTGATTAACACAGACACTGACTAGTACAGACACTGACTAACACAGACACTGATTAACACAGACACTGATTAACACAGACACTGACTAACACAGACACTGACTAGTACAGACACTGATTAACACAGACACTGATTAACACAGACACTGATTAACACAGACACTGACTAGTACAGACACTGATTAACACAGACACTGACTAGTACAGACACTGTTTAACACAGACACTGATTAACACAGACACTGACTAACACAGACACTGACAAGTACAGACACCAACCAACTAGCACATAGAGTTAGTCCATCTGGACCACCCACTGTCATCAGGTAGACTGATCACATTAACCTCACTTTAATCCTCCACACACACAAACGTCTGGTCTCTGAAGGAAAAGACTGAGAGAGTCAAACTACCATTACTGTACAATCTCTTTGATGTATTCTATAAAAATGCAAAAAATATTTTTTAAATCCCATATCAAGGATGTTTTCACGAAAGCACAAAACGTACCTACTTCCACTATGAAACACCTCATGTTAACTTTTCATGACCAATACCTCTCTTTTCTCCGTTGACCTACTCTACCGCTCGCCCCTCACCGTTTTCACGTTCGTGCTCCATCCATTTACCTTCTCCAACGCCTGTCTCCTCCTCACTCTCTCTCCTCTTGATGTTCTCTTTCATCTGCCATCTCCCTTTCTCTATCCCTTCAATTCTGTCTCTCTGTCCTGCCACCTCTGTCCGCCATCTCCTCCCTCTCGTGTCCGAGGAAGAGACAGAAAGTGAGGATGAGATGAAAGCATAATTAAAGAGGAAGAAGATGAGTGACAAGGAAATAAGGAAGCTGAGAAAGGAGAGAGTGACATTAAAGGGAGGAGGAGGAGGAGGAGGAGGAGGAGGGTGAGGAGGAGGAGGAGGGTGAGGAGGAGGAGGAGGAGGAGGAGGAGGAGGAGGAGGAGGGTGAGGAGGAGGAGGAGGAGGAGGAGGAGGGTGAAATGGGTGAGAGAGGGTATGGTTGTCCTTAAACCCTAACTCAGTCCTCTCACATACGCACAGCGGTTCTTCCCCCCGCAGGAAGTTGAAAAAGTTTGGCAGCTGAACCATCGAGAGCGTCTTGACTAGATGCGGCACTGCTTGGTATGGTAACAGCACCGTCCTCAATGGCAAAGCGCTACAGAGGGTGGTGAGGACAGCCCAGTACATCACTGGGGACCAAGCTCCCTGTAATCCGGGACCTCTATATCAGGCGGTGTGGCAGGAAAGTTCTAAAAATTGTCCAAGAGTCCAGTCACCTAAGCCATAGACTGTTGTCTCTGCTTCCGCACAGCAAGCGGTACCGGTGCATCAAGTCTGACACCAACAGGCTTCTATCCCCAAGCAATACGACTGCCAAATAGTTGACAGAATGGCTACACGGACTATCTGATTTGACCCTTGTATTTATTTATATTTTTGGATGCACGTTCACAGGACTCTACACACTCACGCAAACTGACACTCCAGCACACACATAACATGCACATACAAATAGCATAAAAATTTATTTTAAACAGCGGTTGACATGCTTCGAAGTACGGTAATGGAATATTTTTTATTTTTTTGTCACGTAACGCGTCGGGCGCATCACCCTTCTTTACCCTTCGGATAGTGTCTTGAATGCACGAACAAAACGCCGCTATTTGGATATAACTATGGATTATTTGGAACCAAACCAACATTTGTTATTGAAGTAGAAGTCCTGGGAGTGCATTCTGACGAAGAACAGCAAAGGTAATCAAACTTTTCTAATAGTAAATCGGAGTTTGGTGAGTACCACACTTGGTGGGTGTCAAAATAGCTAGCCTGTGATGGCCGGGCTATCTACTCAGAATATTGCAAAATGTGCTTTCACCGAAAAGCTATTTTAAAATCGGACATAGCGAGTGCATAAAGGAGTTCTGTATCTATAATTCTTAAAATAATTGTTATGTTTTTTGTGAACGTTTATCGTGAGTAATTTAGTAAATTCACCGGAAGTGTTCGGTGGGAATGCTAGTCACATGCTAGTCACATGCTAATGTAAAAAGCTGTTTTTTGATATAAATATGAACTTGATTGAACAAAACATGCATGTATTGTATAACATAATGTCCTAGGATTGTCATCTGATGAAGATCATCAAAGGTTAGTGCTTCATTTAGCTGTGGTTTGGGTTTATGTGACATTATATGCTAGCTTGAAAAATGGGTGTCTGATTATTTCTGTCTGGGTACTCTGCTGACATAATCTAATGTTTTGCTTTCGTTGTAAAGCCTTTTTGAAATCGGACAGTGTGGTTAGATTAACGAGAGTCTTGTCTTTAAAATGGTGTAAAATAGTCATATGTTTGAGAAATTGAAGTAATAGCATTTCTAAGGTATTTTAATATCGCGCCACGGGATTACACTGGCTGTTGAGTAGGTGGGACGCAAGCGTCCCACCTAGCCCATAGAGGTTAACTCCTTTAGTTATCGCTCCCTATTTGATTTCTAGACAAACAATCCTTTATCTGATTTCCCTGTTTTAAATTTGCTCCTCGTTTTTGGTTTGCTTCCTGTCTTTAAGTTTAGTGTGGGTTTTGAATTTTGTTTGCCTCTTCTTGGGAAAATTTTGTGGATGCTCATGATGGGTGTCTTTTAGGTCCCAGTCAACAGTCGGAGGACACACCCCCCACGAGTGTCTTTCAGAACCACCCCTTAAACCACACCCCTTATACCACACCCCTTAAACCACACCCCTTAAACCACACCCCTTAAACCACACCCCTTAAACCACACCCCTTAAACCACACCCCTTATACCACACCCCTTAAACCACACCCCTTAAACCACACCCCTTATACCACACCCCTTAAACCACACCCCTTAAACCACACCCCTTAAACCACACCCCTTATACCACACCCCTTAAACCACACCCCTTAAACCACACCCCTTAAACCACACCCCTTAAACCACACCCCTTAAACCACACCCCTTAAACCACACCCCTTAAACCACACCCCTTATACCACACCCCTTAAACCACACCCCTTAAACCACACCCCTTAAACCCCACCCCTTAAACCCCACCCCTTTAAACTCCACCCTTTTAAACCCCACCCCTTTAAACCCCACCCCTTTAAACCCCACCCCTTTAAACCCCACCCCTTTAAACCCCACCTGTTTTGTTTTGGTTGTTGTCAGTGACTCTGTTCGTTCCCCTTCTGTTTGAGCGACATTTTGGGGTTTTCTTGCTGGGGAACGTAACACTATACACATCTACCTCCATCCCTCCAGTATCCCTGCACATTGTAAATATAGCTTCTTACTTCTCGTGTTCTTTCTAATTTGTTCTTCCACCTTGTTATTTTTAGTATTACATTGATATTGATTACTGTATTGTTTGGTTTAGAGCTTGCAAGAAAGGCATTTCACTGTACTTGTGCACCTGACATTAAAACTAGTCTGACCAGGGTTAACCTCTACTTAGCCAATAGAATATAACCCTGCACCGAGCCAGGTCAACCAGGGATTGGAGACCGAGAGAGATAGCTAGCTTAGTGTTGAACACAACACTGCCTAACACATCATGGTTGGCCAACTCTGACTGAACCTACTAAACCTAAAGGAGGTGTTCATCAGCCATCATCATCAGATTGACCCTAAGCGATCAACGGCATCTTGAGACTAATGAATAAAATACCCGAAGTATCTATCTATCTGTCTGTCTGTCTGTCTGTCTGTCTGTCTGTCTGTCTGTCTGTCTGTCTGTCTGTCTGTCTGTCTGTCTGTCTGTCTGTCTGTCTGTCTGTCTGTCTGTCTGTCTGTCTGTCTGTCTGTCTGTCTGTCTGTCTGTCTGTCTGTCTGTCTGTCTGTCTGTCTAATGATACATTTGTCACCAGTGATGCTTAATGAGCTTGGTAAAAGGGATTGGACATTGAAAGAGGAATTACAATAAAATTATATTGTAAAAGAGACCTAGCACTGTGGTAAACATACTACTGATCCCAATGGAAGTCATTCATGTCATAAACCTCATGTTCATCCACCACCGTCATTAAAATGACTTCTAAATGACTGACTGATGTCTTGTTGACTAATGAATCCGGACAGTCTTTGCCCTGACAGGGTAAAAGAGTATAGTATAGGGGATTGGAGAGAGGTAGCTAACTCGATAAAAGTGTATCATAAAACAGCTGGTAAACATCATTATAGACCAGCACATCCCACAGTACCTACTGACCTCAGTGGAGGTCATTAATGAACTTCACCACATTGACCTCAACGGACTGCTGACATCGTGTGACTAAACAGTCTAGTGATTTGTTCAGACTAATGCCTCCAGATAGTCTGTAACCTTCTCTCATGTCTCTTGCCACCAGTGACGGTGAAGAAAGCTTGGTTGCGGGAATTGGAGATTGAGAACGGTAGCTACCTAAGTGAGCCTAACACTCTGGTAAACATCGTGATTGGCCTAACACCGTCTGGCCCTCAGAGGAGGCCGTCATTAACATCATTACCGATGTTGATTGACCATCGTCACCTGCTAGTGACGACGAAGAAGGCTTGGCACTAAGCACCAAGGCTGGCCAGACATCCAGACACACACACACACACACACACACACACACACACACACAGCCTATCCATCTGGTGCAGGCCACTGAAGTCCGACAGAGGGGTGAGGAGGTTTTTGCCACTTCGGTCCTAACAGGATTAGAACGGGGGGAGATGAGCGGGGGAGAGAAAGGGAGAGACAGGTGGGGGAGCAAGGATCAAGGCTAAGGGGTTAGTGAAGATCAAGAGTGATTCAGGATGTCTGGATGCCTAGACCCTATCCCCTAGCCCCCTACACCCTAGCCTAGACACTTCACGTACACAGGGTTGGGGAGTAACGGATTACATGTAATCCGTTAGATGTAAGGGATTACAAAAAAAACAGTATCTGTAATTCGTTACGTTACAAGCAAAAATATTGTAATCAGATTACAGATACTTTTGAAAAACTAGATGATTACTTCAAGGATTACTTTTAAATTCAGAAAGGATGTTTGCGAGAGAAAAAATACATTCAAATCAGTATTGAAAAAAGGATCAAGCTTAAGTTTGTTCCACCTGAGGGAGTCTGACCACCAATCAGAGACCACTATGATGACACGTCAAATGATGACCACCAATCAAAGACCACTATGATGACAGAGACCATTATGATGTCAGAGACCATTATGATGTCAGAGACATGATGTCAGAGACCACTGTGATGACACACCAAATGTGTTTGATGGATTGCGGGAAAAGAGCAGGAATAGGCTTTTGGAGGCTACAGTCCAAGCTATGTCTTCCAATGGTGCAACTGCTGTTGACATCCAAAGATTATCCAACTAGAATAAACACTTAGAGGAAGGGCTGACAGCAGTGGTGTAGTCTACAGCAATACGGATATCACTAATTATTGATATCTACATAGAGCATTGATGTGAATAACACGGCTGCTCTCTCATTTAGCTATTTGCGCCTTACGGATTGTGGTTGTTGTGGATGGCTTTTCACAAATCTAAATGTATATTTGAACCGAATAATGGTTATATTCAAGACGTTTAAGCAGCCTATGAATCATTGTTTTTTTAAACCAGTGGACAGCCAGTGAAAAATGCGCTCTTGCAACAGCTGCATAGTGCGGATCCCAGCCTATGGAATAAAAGTGGGGCTTTTATTGCTCAATCTAATTCATGCTGATAAATTTTTTTCCAAAGGCCTAAATGACATATGCTCAAACTCGCACACTTTTGATAGACTTAAAGGGGCAATCTGTAGTAGCTACATCCATTTTTGGACTTATAAATTATATATACAATACCAGTCAAAACTCTTGGCATTCTCTTAACTAGCTTCACCTTGAATGCTTTTCCAACAGTCTTGAAGGAGTTCCCACATATGCTGAGCACTTGTTGGCTGTTTTCCCTTCACTCTGAGGTCCAACTCATCCCAAAACATCTCAATTGGGTTGAGGTTGGGTGACTGTATAGGCAAGATCATCTGATGTAATATTCCATCGCTCTCAAATAGCCCTTACACAGCCTGGAGGTGTGTTTTGGGTCATTGTCCTGTTGAAAACAAATTCCACTAAGCTCAAACCAGATGGGATGGTGTATCGTTGCAGGATGCTGTGGTAGCCATGCTGGTGAAGTATGCCTTGAATTCTAAATAAATCACAGACAGTGTCAACAGAAAAGCACCCCCACACCATCACACCTCTTCCTCCATGCTTCACGGTGGGAACCACACATGTGGAGATCATCCGTTTTTGGTTGGAACTAAAAATCTCAAATTTGGACTCATTAGACTAAAGGACATATTTATATCATTTAAGTTACAGTTGGGTTGGTATATCATTTAAATTACAGTTGGGTTGGTATATCATTTAAATTACAGTTGGGTTGGTATATCATTTAAA
>NC_042992.1:5311194-5361194 GCF_901001165.1 Salmo trutta | reverse complement strand
TCCACAGCAGTGGCTCATCTAGTGGTGAGGAGAGGGGTGAGTGAGGGGTGAGGAGGGGTGAGTACGGGGTGGAGAGGGGTGAGGAGGGGTGAGTAAAGTGGTAATTAGGAGGTGAGGAGAGGTGAGTGAGGGGTGGAGAGGGGGAGGAGGGGGTGAGGAGGGGTAAGGGGGTAAGAGGTGAGTAAAGGGGTGAGTGAGGGGTGAGGGGCGAGGAAGGGTGAGTAAGGTGTGTGTAGTGTAGTTCTTAACCCTGTATCCATCAGCACTCTCCACAGCAGTGATTCTATATAGCAGTTAGTTCCTCCTACTATGCTAGGCAGCTTCTCTCTGCTGTACACCGTTCTCTGTGTGAGCTGGTGAAGGAAACACTGATAAACCCTACAATACACAAAAAACACATGGCTGAGTGGCATACGCCATCACAGCCATGATAAACCTGTCATAACACATGGTCTCTCATATAGTATTGCTTTTATACAGCTGTTTACCAGCATTAAAAAGCAACATTTGTTCCCAAATCCTCCATTTTTCAACAAAACGTGATGCTACATTCACTAACACTGGTTGTCAAGTGCAATTTTCGGCATTCTCTGGTCGTTAGTTCTATTCGTATTGACTGCCATGTAAAGCAAAACTACCCAAGCACTGGTTGATAGTTCCGGAACTTTGCAGGTTGCTATGGCAAACAAAAACGGTTGCGATGGAGGCTCTTCCCCCTTGCTAGCTAGCCAACTACATAGCTAACAGAATCACTTCAGACTGAAGCTAGAAAGACAGCAAGGAGCTGCTGCATGTTGTTTAGTTTGACAAAAAAATCTATATACATTTCTTTGTATATATACTCATAATTATGATTACGGAGGGAATAACTACACTGTTTGTATTCGGCCATATTTACAGTTTCCTTGCCATGATTAAATGCGGTGGAACATGCTTTCAGTTTTGCGCAAATGCTGCCATCCATCCACAGTTTCTGGTTAGGGAAGGTTTTAATAGTCACAGTGGGTACAACATCTCCTATACACTTCCTGATGAACTCGCTCACCGAGTCAATACGAGTCGTATACGTCAATGTTATTCTCTGAGGCTACCCGGATCATATCCCAGTCCACGTGATCGAAGCAATCTTGAAGCGTGGAATCCGATTGGTCAGACCAGCGTTGGATAGACCTAAGCACGTGCGCTTCCTGTTTTTAGTTTCTGCCTATAGGAAGGGAGCAACAAGATGGAGTCATGGTCAGATTTGCCAAAAGGAGGTTACCAACATATTCAAATAATGATTTACATATTTTAATTAAAAACGTTATTTTGATAAATGTATTCATACTACACTATTTCATACTTCCACAAGATATAGTCCCGACACAAATCAAGGGTTCCTACCCAAGCCAGCTGGTTGTTTGTTCTATCGGAGATACGACCCAGTTGTTAAGTCTTTTTGTTCTAAATCTATTGATGTGACCCAGTCGTTCGTTCTAAATGTTCTGTTGCCATGGTGGCTGGACACGTTCTTAACCCTTGTTTGCTAGCTAGCCAACTACAGCTAACATAGTCATGTCAAACAGTGCAGCCAGAATAACTGCAAAGTAGCTGCATTTGTGTTTCTTGAAGCTGTTTTCTAGTTATTTTGGGGGGATACATCCATAACAATGAGCTAATGTGAGATTTCTCCTGGCATAGAAAATGGGCTGCCTCATTAGGATACTGTTCAGAGGAGATAGCCAACTACACAGCTAACACAATCACTTCAAACAGAAGCTTGAATGAGAGCAAACTAGCTGCATTTTGTGGTTTTCTATTGACATTTCTTTGTACACTGAAAATCCATAAAAATGATGCTAATTTATGATTTCAACTGGTTGAGAAAAGCTGCCAGCCTGTCGGTCTCGTCGCGAGTCCTGACTCCTGACACGTTCATTACTTACTTCCACCAAAGTCGTTTCCTTTCCTTGTTCGGGCGCCGTTCGGCGGTCGGCGTCACCGGTCTTCTAGCCATCGTCGATCCACTTTTCATTTTCCATTTGTTTTGTCTTGTTTTTCTACACACCTGGTTTCCATTTCCCTCATTATTTGTTGTGTATTTAACCCTCTGTTCCCCCCCCATGTCTTTGTGTGGAATTGTTTGTTGTAAGTGCTTGTTCACATGTGTACTGGTCAGGGTTTTTGTAGCCATATTTCTGTTGTTTTTTTTATGCCGTTGGCTTTTTTTGGATTAAACTACTACCTAGTTCTGCTCTCCTGCGACTGACTTCCCTGCCACCAGTTACGCACCCCTTTGCACTATGGGACAGCTGGAGAACACATTTCTAATATTAAAACAATGTTACAAATGTCGGAGAGACAGACAGCAAGGTTATTAAAAATCTCCTCTGTTGAAATCCAATTGCTAGTCTAAAAGAAATGGGCGATAATGTCTAGATCAAGGATGATCTAGACATTAGTTCGTTCTAAATGTTCCATTGCCATACTGTCTGGCAACATTCTTATCCCTTGCTTGCTAGCTAGCTAACTACGGCTAACACAGTCATGTCAAACAGAGCAGCCAGAATAATAGCAAAGTAGCTGCATTTGCGTTTGTTTAAGTTGTTTGCTATAGATTTTTTTTGGGGGGGGGGTTGGGATACATCCATAATAATGATGTGCGATTTCACCTGGCATAGAAAATATACTGTCTCGTTAGGACACCGTTGTTGAGAGGAGCTAGCCAGCAACACAGCTAACACAATCACTTCAAACTGAAGTTGGAAAGACTTCAAACAAGCTGCATTTAGTTTAGTTTGACCTGTTTTCTACTGAAATGTCTTTGTATATATATATATATATTCATAAAAATTATGCGGATTCATGATTTTTCACTGGCTAAGAAAAGCTGCCTGCCTGTCTCGTCCCGACCTCCGACCCCGACACGTTCATCACTATGGGAAAGCTGGAGATCAAATTTCAATATTGAAACAATTTGCACTCACTGCACTCCCTAAGGGGTGAGCTAGCGGAAGAGAAGAGAGGTGGAGAGAGAAGAGGAGAGGAGAAGGGTATGGGAGGGAGAATATGAGCCTGTTGGAGGGAGGGAGGGAGGGAGGGAGGGAGGGAGGGAGGGAGGGAGGGAGGGAGGGAGGGAGGGAAAGAAAGAAAGAAAGAGATGCAGAGGAGAGAAGACTGACAGTGAAAGATAAAGGTAGGGGGAAAGGTAAAGAAAGAGATGCAGAGAGGGAGAGAGGATGAGGATTGGAGAGAAGAAGACGAGCGTAAAAGCGGGAAATGATACACGTTCCCGACACATTCATTCCTATGGGACAGCTGGAGGTCACATTTCAATATTGAAACAATGTTGCAAATGTTCAAGAGACAAACCTCAAGGTTTATACAAATCTCCACTTTTGAAAACCAATTGTGGGTCTAAAAGAAATGGGAGATGAACATTTGACTGGGAGATAAAGCTGTGAATGTACGGAGTTATGAACTGCTTATAAAAGGCTAATGGCAGGCTTACAACAGGGTGATGGCAGGCTTACAACAGGCTGATGGCAGGTTTACGACAGGGTGATGGCAGGCTTACAACAAGCTAATGGCAGGCTTACGACAGGGTGATGGCAGGCTTACAACAAGCTAATGGCAGGCTTAGAACAGGCTAATGGCAGGCTTACGACAGGGTGGTGGCAGGATTACGACAGGGTGATGGCAGACTTACGACAGGCTAATGGCAGGCTTACGACAGGGTAATGGCAGGCTTACGACAGGCTAATGGCAGGCTTACAACAGGGTGATGGCAGGCTTACGACAGGGTGATGGCAGGCTTACGACAGGCTAATGGCAGTCTTACGACAGGGTGATGGCAGGCTTACGACAGGCTAATGGCAGGCTTATGACAGGCTAATGGCAGGCTTATGACAGGGTGATGGCAGGCTTACGTCAGGGTGATGGCAGGCTTACGACTGGCTAATGACAGGCTTACGACAGGGGGATGGCAGGATTATGACAGGGTGATGGCAGGCTTACGACAGGCTAATGGCAGGCTTACGACAGGCTAATGGCAGTCTTACGTCAGGGTGATGGCAAGCTTACGACAGGCTAATGGCAGGCTTACGACAGGGTGATAGCAGGCTTACGACAGGCTAATGGCAGGCTTATGACAGGCTAATGGCAGGCTTATGACAGGGTGATGGCAGGCTTATGACAGGGTGATGGCAGGCTTATGACAGGTTAATGGCAGGCTTATGACAGGGTGATGGCAGGCTTACGACAGGCTAATGGCAGGCTTACGTCAGGGTGATGGCAGGATTACGACAGGGTGATGGCAGGCCTACGACAAGCTAATGACAGGTTTACGACAGAGTGTCACCAGGTGCTGTTTTGGAGTTATGGATATTGAACAGTGGCTAACAGCTGCTACCTTCCTTCTCTCTCTCTCTCCCTCTCTCTCTCTCTCTCTCTCTCTCCCGCTCTCTCTCTCTCTGTCCCTCTTTCTCTCTCTCATTCCTTCCCTCTCCCTTTTCACTGCATCTTTCCCTCTTTCCCTCCCCCTCTCCCCCTTCCTCCCACTCTCCCCCTCTCCTTCCCTCTTCCTCCCTCTCTCCCTCCATCTCTCTATCTCTAGGGATAATTAGATAACTTTTCAGACAAGGTAAGGCCCATCAACTATCATCACTCACCCCCTCTCTCTCTCTCTCACACACACACACACACACACACACACACACACACACACACACACACACACACACACACACACACACACACACCACACACACACACACACACACGCACACACACAGTGCACACACACAGTGCACACACACAGTGCACACACACACACACACACACACACACACACACACACACACACACACACACACACACACAGAAATGCACACACAGTCCCTGCCCTGCGTCACTTTGAACTCACTGCACTCCCCAAGGGTGGAGCTGGAGGAAGAAGAGAGGAGAGGAGAGGAGAGGAGAGGAGAGGAGAGGAGGGGAGGAGAGGAGAGGAGAGGATAGGAGAGGAGAGGAGAGGAGGGAGGGGAGGAGAGGAGAGGAGAGGAGAGGAGAGGAGAGGAGAGGAGAGGAGAGGGGTACGGGAGGGAGAATATGAGCCTGTTGGAGGGAGGGAGGGAGGGAGGGAGGGAGGGAGGGAGGGAGAGAAGAGGAGAGGAGAAGAGAAGGGTATGGGAGGAAGAATATGAGCCTGAGGGAGGGAGGGAGGGAGGGAGGGAGGGAGGGAGGGAGGGAGGGAGGGAGGGAGGGAGGGAGGGAGAAAATTAGCCTTTGGAGGGAGCGGGAGGGCGAGATGGATGGAAAGAAAGAAAGAGCGAAGATATACAGAGGAGAGAAGACTGACAGTAAAAGTAGGCACATCGTTAAATCACTTCATATAGCCAACACTGCATATAGCCAACACGGCATATAGCCAACACTGCATATAGCCAACACTGCATATAGACAACACTATATATAGACAGGACTTCATATAGCCAACACTGTATATAGCCAACACTGCATATAGCCAACACTGCATATAGCCAACACTGCATATAGCCAACACTGCATATAGCCAACACTGCATATAGCCAACACTGCATATAGCCAACACGGCATATAGCCAACACTATATATAGAAAGGACTTCATATAGCCAACACTGTATATAGACAGGACTTCATATAGCCAACACGGCATATAGCCAACACTGCATATAGCCAACACTGCATATAGCCAACACTGCATATAGCCAACACTGTATATAGCCAACACTGTATATAGCCAACACTGTATATAGCCAACACTGCATATAGCCAACACTGTATATAGCCAACACTGTATATAGTCAACACTGTATATAGCCAACACTGTATATTTTATTCACTGTATATAGTCATCACTGTATACAGCCAACACTGTATATAGTATTCACTGTATATAGTCAACACTGTATGTAGCCAACACTGTATATAGTATTCACTGTATATAGCCAACACTGTATATATTATTCACTGTATACAGCCAACACTGTATATATTATTCACTGTATATAGTCATCACTGTATATAGTATTCACTGTATATAGTCAACACTGTATATAGTCAACACTGTATATAGTCATCACTGTATACAGCCAACACTGTATATATTATTCACTGTATGTAGTCAACACTGTATATAGTCATCACTGTATATAGTATTCACTGTATATAGTCAACACTGGATATAGTCATCACTGTATATAGTATTCACTGTATATAGCCAACACTGTATATATTATTCACTGTATACAGCCAACACTGTATATATTATTTACTGTATACAGTCAACACTGTATATAGTCATCACTGTATATAGTATTCACTGTATATAGTCAACACTGTATTTAGCCAACACTGTATATAGTATTCACTGTATATAGCCAACACTGTATATATTATTCACTGTATACAGCCAACACGGTATATATTATTCACTGTATATAGTCATCACTGTATATAGTCATCACTGTATATATCCAACACTGTATATAGTCAACACTGTATATAGCCAACACTGTATATATTATTCACTGTATATAGTCATCACTGTATATATTATTCACTGTATATAGCCAACACTGTATATATTATTCACTGTATATAGTCATCACTGTATATAGTCATCACTGTATATAGCCAACACTGTATATATTATTCACTGTATATAGTCATCACTATATATAGTCATCACTGTATATAGCCAACACTGTATATATTATTCACTGTATATAGTCATCACTGTATATAGCCAACACTGTATATATTATTCACTGTATATAGTCATCACTGTATATAGTCATCACTGTATATATCCAACACTGTATATATTATTCACTGTATATAGCCTATTCTGTATGTAGACAACACTGTATGTAGACATAATATGACATTAAAATGTCTTTATTCTTCTGGAACTGTTCATTTGATATTGTTTATTTCACTTTTGTTTATTATCTATTTCACTTGCTTTGGCAATGTAAACATATGTTACCCATGCCAATAAATGCACTTAAATTGATATTGAAATTGAATGGAGATGCGGAGGCAGAGAAGGAGAGAGGATGAGGATTGGAAATAGGGAGAAAGAGACGTAGAGCGTGAAGAGACAAATGATGCAAGATAGAGAGAGAGACTGAGACCAAAAGAGAGAGAGACAGAGAGAGAGAGAGGCAGAGAGAGAGAGAGGCAGAGAGAGATTGAGGCAGAGAGAGAGAGAGAGGCAGAGAGAGAGAGAGAGGCAGAGAGAGATTGAGGCAGAGAGAGATTGAGGCAGAGAGAGAGAGAGAGGCAGAGAGAGTGGCAGAGAGAATGGCAGAGAGAGAGACAGAGAGAGAAGCAGAGGGAGAGAAAGAGACAGAGACAGACAGAGAAAAAGAGGCAGAGCAAGATAGAGAAGCAGAGAGAGCAATAGACAGAGAGAAAAAGAGAGGCAGAGGGAGAGAGAGAGATAGAGAGGCAGAAAGAGATAAAGAGAAGCAGAGAGACGCAGAGAGAGAAGCAGAGAATGAAGCAGAGAGAGAAGCAGAGAGAAGCAGAGAAGCAGAGAGAAGCAGAGAGAGAAAGAGAGTGAGAGAGAGAAGCTGAGAAAGAAGCTGAGAGAGAGAGAGAAGCAGAGAGAAGCACAGAAGCAGAGAGAAAAGCGGAGAGAGAGAGAGAGGTTATATGTGAGCAGCATGTTAAAGAGAAAGAATGACAGGTCATGACAGGACACTATCCTCCACTTCCTTCCTTCCTTCCTTCCTACCTTCCTTCCTTCCTTCCTACCTTCCTTCCTCTCTCTCTCTCACACTCTCCCCTGACTACCTCATTATCCTTCTCCTCCTCTCACTGCAAATTGTCTCCTGCTCTCTTTGCTCTCCGTTCCATTCCTCTACACCTCCTCTCATGTCCTCCCTCCTCCGTTCCATTCCTCTACACCTCCTCTCATGTCCTCCCTCCTCCGTTCCATTCCTCTACACCTCCTCTCATTTCCTCCCTCCTCCATTCCACACGAGGCATAACCCCAGAACCCCATAACCCCAGAACCCCAGAACCCCAGAGCCCCAGAACCCCATAACCCCAGAGCCCCAGAACCCCAGAACCCCAGAGCCCCAGAACCCCAGAACCCCAGAACCCTAGAATCCCAGAGCCCCATAACCCCAGAACCCCAGAACCCCAGAACCCCAGACTTTGAAATTACAGAGGAGTTTGCTTCAGTGCAGTCAATGAAGAGCATAACCACAGGGAAAGATTTATTGGAGGAGGTTAATAAGTGCGTGGCAATGCTGGGACTGAGTTTTGAAAAGTTATCCAGCTGAACCCGGATCAGAAAATAATTTTCCTGCATTGCATTATTCATCAGGAGGTGCTCTGTAAATGTTTTCTGAAAATGAGCCATGTTGTGGATACAGTCACTAAAGTGGTAAACTTCATAAGAGCAACATCTTTAAACCACAGGCAGTTTGTCTCACTGTTGGAAGAGACATGCTGATCTCCCCTACCACACAAACGTGACATGGCTGAGTTTGGGGAAGGTGCTTAAAAGGGTGTGGGACCTGAAGTTGGAGATTGCTGAGTTTTTTTGCAAATGAATTGAAAATATGTGGATTTCCCTCAACTGCAAGATAAAGAATGGTTGGCTGACTTTGCCTTCACCGTGGACATTATGGCCCTCATGAATTAACTGAATTCCAAACTACAAGGGAAGGGCCTTTTTGTACATCAGATGTACAGCCTTGTCAAAGCCTTCAAGGAAAATTACTCCTCCTGACCTGCCAAGTAGAAGCCAACAATCTCACCCACCTTCCAACACTACTAGTCTGTTCCCTATCAGATGAGAACAATCTCACCCACCTTCCGACACTACTAGTCTGTTCCCTATCAGATGAGAACAATCTCACCCACCTTCCGACACTACTAGTCTGTTCCCTATCAGATGAGAACAATCTCACCCACCTTCCGACACTACTAGTCTGTTCCCTATCAGATGAGAACAATCTCACCCACCTTCCAACACTACTAGTCTGTTCCCTATCAGATGAGAACAATCTCACCCACCTTCCTTCCAACACTACTAGTCTGTTCCCTATCAGATGAGAACAATCTCACCCACCTTCCAACACTACTAGTCTGTTCCCTATCAGATGACCAGCGGAGAGAAGTATACATCGCTGCTGTGTGCTTTGAACGCTGAGTTTTCGCGGCGTTTTGAGGATTTCAAAGTGTTAGAAAATGACATGCTGTTGGTTTCCTCTCCTTTCACCATCAATGTGGATAACCATCCCACTGACCTGCAACTTGAGCTTATCAATCTTCAGTCTGATGCAGTGATTGGATAACTATTCAAAACAATGTCACTGACGAGGTTCTATGCATTTCTCGATGAACAAAACGTTCAAAAAATTAGGAACCATGCTCAGAAGATTTTTGTACTGTTTGGATCAACCTATGTATTGTGAACAGACATTTTCAGTGATGAAATATAACAAGTCAAGGCACAGATCATCTCTTACTGACTCTCACCTCTCAGAAATCCTGCGCATAGCGACGTCAGAAACTACACCTGACTTCACTGCCCATCAGAGACTTCACTCCTCACATTGATTGAGTAGATTAGATGTAATGTTGAGCTCTCTCTCTCTTTCTTGTGTTTTTGTTAATACCCGTTAACAAGAGTTCTGTCCGTGGTGCTGAATACAGTGTTACTTTTCCCTCCGTGTAGTTCATTGCATGTTTAATAATAAAAAATACCCACCAAAAGGAGAACATGGATGTGGTTTATTTCTGTGCATGTAAAAAAAGTAAAATAAGTAGCATATCTGGACGGGATTTACAGTAGATTTATCTGTCAACAGTCATACACATGATGTATAATCCTGGAATATGATTCTGGCCCGCGATGGCAAAATGATGTGGCCCTCTCTTTTCCTCCCTCCTCCATTCCACTCGTCTACACCTCCTCTCATTTCCTCCCTCCCTCCATCAACTACCTCTCCATCTCTCCCCCTCTTTCTCCATGCCCCTCTATCTTTCTCTCTCTCCCTCCCCCTCTCCCACTGTCTCTTCCCCGTCTGTCTCCCTCCCCCTCTCCCTGCCACCATCTGTCTCTCCTTTCCTCCCCCTCTCCCACCATCTGTCTCGCTCCTCATCTCTGTCTCTCTCTCTCCACGTCTGTCCGAGTCTCTCTCTCTGTCTCTGCATCTGTCTGTCTCTCTCCCTGTCTCTCTCAATCCTTGTCTCTTCCTCCCAGTCTCTGTGTCTGCCTACCTGTCTCTCTCCCTGTGTCTGTCTGCCAGTCTCTGTCTTGTCCGTCCGTCTCCCTGTCCATCTGTCTCTCCCCTCCCACCGTCTCTCTCTCTCTCTCCCCACCCATCCCTTCCACCGTCTGTCTCGCTCTCGCTCTCCCTCCCCCTCTCTCAATTTCTCTTCACCTGCATCGATACTATTATTAGAGTCTCACTCACTACAGCTGAAATTACACTAGTGTGTGTGTGTGTGTGTGTGTGTGTGTGTGTTTGTGTGTGTGTGTGTGTGTGTCAAATCAAAGTTTATTAGTCACAGTTTGGCAGATGTTATCATAGGTGCATCAAAATGCTTATATTTCTAGCAGTAATATCTAATACCTATATTTCCAGCTCCAACAGAGCAGTAATATCTAATACCTATATTTCTAGCTCCAACAGTGCAGTAATATTTATACAATATCAGTGAAACGTTTGGACACACCTACTCATCCAATGGTTTTTCTTTATTTTTACTATTTTCTACATTGTACAAAAATAGTGAAGACATCAAAACTATGAAATAACGCATATGGAATCATGTAGTAACCAAAAGAGTGTTAAACAAATTAAAATATATTCAATATCTGAAATTCTTCAAAGTAGCAACCCTTTACCTTGATGACAGCTTTGCACACTTTTGGCATTCTCTCAACCAGCTTCATGAGGTAGACACCTGGAATACATTTCAATTAACATTTCAATTAACAGGTGTGCCTTGTTAAAAGTTCATTTGTGGAATTTCTTTCCTACTTAATGCGTTTGAGCCAATCAGTTATGTTGTGAAAAGGTAAGGGGGGTTATCCAGAAGATAGCCCTATTTGGTAAAAGACCAAGTCCATATTATGGCAAAAACAGCTCAAATAACCAAAGAGAAATGACAGTCCATCCTTATTATTCTACTGTACATACATACATACATACATACATACATACATACATACATACATACATACATACATACATACATACATACATACATACATACATACATACATACATACATATGCGGGTAATATTACATTTCATTACATTACATTACAATGGAACGATTTGATTAGTGTAATGTTAGCTAGCTAGCTACATAGTTGTCTTTACTGTCTTTGTATCAAGGATAAAGGTGTAGCTAAAGGTGTAGCTTTGAGAAACTAACAAGGTTAGCTAGCCAGCTGTATTCGTTCGCAGCGTTTTCCAAACGGCGTCAACACCACAACACCACAGCCACTGCTAGCTAGCCAACTTTACCAACTAGCAGTACTGTAGAAACTAAATACATTACAACGGAACGATTTGATTAGTGTAATAATAGCTAGCTACATAGTTGTCTTTGTATCAAAGATAAAGGTAAACGCAGCCACTGCTAGCTAGCCAACTGTACCAGCTACCAATGCAAGTAGTCTGGGTAGCTATTTGATTAGATGTTCAGGAGTCTTATGGCTTGGAGGTAGAAGCTGTTAAGGAGCCTTTTGGACCTAGACTTGGCGCTCCGGTACCGCTTGCCGTGCGGTAGCAGAGAGAACAGTCTATGGCTAGGGTGGCTGGAGTCTTTGACAATTTTTAGGGCCTTCCTCTGACACCGCCTGGTATAGAGGTCCTGGATGGCAGGAAGCTTGGCCCCAGTGATGTACTGCGCCATATCCACTACCCTCTGTAGTGCCTTGCGGTCGGAGGCCGAGCAGTTGCCATGCCAGACAGTGATGCAACCAGTCAGGATGCTCTCGATGGTGCAGCTGTAGAACCTTTTGAGTATCTGAGGACCCATGCCAAATCTTTTCAGTCTCCTGAGGGGGAATAGGTTTTGTCGTGCCCACTTCATGACTGTCTTGGTGTGCTTGGACCATGATAGTTTGTTGGTGATGTGGACACCAAGGAACTTGAAACTCTCAACCTGCTCCACTACAGCCCCGTCGATGACAACGGTATTTAATCAGCTTCTTGATATGCCACAACTGTCAGGTGGATGGATTATCTTGGCAAAGGAGAAATGCTCACTAACAGGGATGTAAACAAATGAATGCACAACATTTGAGAGAAATAATATTTTTGTGTGTCTCAAAGTAAGAAAAGCTTTTCAAGAATTGACAAAAAATGTATTTAAAAAAATACAATGAACATTTTACTGGATATAATGGGAATGACAGTTTCATACTCTGCAAAAGTTCAATCTGAGTTCATGATTTATTTTTGGAATTTCTTTCTTGGAAAAATTTCCGGGATCTTTCACTTCAGTTAATGAAACTTTACATGTTGCGTTTATATTTCTGTTCTGTGTACATATAAAGTGGTAAAACAATATGTAAAAAGTGACCAGTGAGTGTCACTGGTGACCAGTGTTTCGGTGTGTAAGTGTTGATTTACTGTGTGTATAAGACACACACACATAAACACAGTAAGTAGAATCATAAAGGATATCAGAGCCAGGGTCTTGTTCCTGAAGTCCACCACAGTGTTACAACCAAACCTGTCCTCTGGTATATTCTGTGACTACAGGAAGTAAAATAGTAAAAGATATGAGAGCTAGGGCCTTGTTCCTGAAGTCAACAACAGTATTGCTGCTGACCAGGGGATCCATGAAGCTGATCATGTCATGACTGCACAGGGCACGCTCCTCAGCCATCACCTTATTGGTTATGATGTCCAACCCACGATACATTTGAGGAAGACAGAGAGAACCAATCAGATGACAAAATCAACAAGGCTGAGAAAGTTGTCCATGAAATGTGTTGTGCTTCAGATTTCAATCCAAAAAACAGAACATTCTCGAGACACTTAAGCTTAGTAGATGGTATTAGAATAGTCAGGAAATTACTATTCCAACTACACAAGACTATTCCTTTTTTTCTCAAAATAAGAAAAGCTATTCAAGAATTGACTGAATTTTTATTTTTTTAAAACAACAATTTACTGGATATGATGGGAGTGATCATTTCATACTCGGCAAAAGTTCAATCTGAGTTAGTTAAATCTGAGTTAGTGATTTATTTTTCTTTAATATAAAAATATATATATCTTAGAAAAGCCAACAAAGGTAAAGAAGAAAATACAGTTTCTGAACTTAAGCAGGAATATGATCTTTTACTTTTGTAGAGAGCCAACACCTACTCAAACAAAACCTACTACTTAATAGCAAATAAACCTGGTAAATATCTCGTGGCACTCAGAAAACAAATACACACCAAACTAGATATCATTTTAAAGATAAAGATTCAAATGTGCTAATCAGAATGAAATAATGCGATTATTAATCAGAATGAAACAACAATGTGATTTTAAATTAGAATGAAACAACAGTTGGACTGATCCTACAGAGTTCTTAGACTACACAGCCCTGAAGCAATTATCAGTAGACAAAAAAGAAACACAAAAAAATGTATATTAGACACTGATAACTTAAAGATTGTACCCTTTTTTTCAATTTCCGTCTAAAATAACACACCCAAATCTAACTGCCTGTAGCTCAGGATCTGAAGCAAGGATACGTATATTATTGATACCATTTGAAAGGAACCACTTTGTACTGTGTGGAAATGTGAAATTGATGTAGGAGAATATAACACATTAGATATGGTGAAAGATAATACAAACAAAATAATATGCGTTTTGTTTTCATCATTTTTGAAATGCAAGAGAAAGGCCATACTTTCAGATAGGATTCTAAGTGTAATTTAGATTGTGGCCACCAGATGGCAGCGGTGTGTGTGTGCAAAGTTTCAGACTGATCCAGTGAATAATTATTTTACTGCACAATATTTAGCATGAACTCTGCCAGGAGTTTGCCCAAATGTGCTGAATTGGTCAAGTGATACATTTTCAAGTTCATAACTATAGAGAACATTCAAAAATTCTATGGTAATATTTTTTTTTTTGTTTACACACTCCCAGGAATGTCATACATGATGGATCATCAGTTTATAAACTAACTTTCTGTAATGCCCTGGCCATAGAGAGGGGTTTTTGTTCTTTATTTTGGGTGGGCGTTCTGTTCTTTTTTCTAGGTTGGTTTGTTTCGTTGATTTTGGCCGTGTGGCTTCCAATCAGGCGCAGCTGTAGTTTGTTGTTGCTGATTGGGAGTCACACATAAGTAGCCTGTTTTTCCTTTGGGTTTTTGTGGGTGATTGTTTTCTGTTTCGTTCATTTTTTACCAGACAGGACTGTTTGCTGTCGTTGCTGTTTAGTGTTTTGTTTATAGTGGTTCATTTTATTAAATATTCAATATGAATACACATCTTCCGCTGCACCTTGGTTTATTACGACGACAGCCCTTACACTTTCACACATCTAGTTGGCCAGGCGGGCGGGTGTGGAGCCAGAGACAACAGTGGGGTCTAACTGTAAACCCCAGTTCCTACATTTGGACATAAAAATTGATTTTATCAAACAAAACTACGCTACATTTTATCTCTGGGACCCTCAGGATGACAAATCAGAGCAAGATTACTGAATATAAGTATATTATTTACCTTCAGAGGTGAATGTATCAAACCAGTTGCCGTGAAACAGAATGGCAAAAGTCTTCACAGGGTTTATTAAAAATAGACACAAACAAATACAATAACATATTTTAGTGTAACACAATACGCTAAAAAACAAGATATAGATTTACCAATAATGGCTGTTGTCTCAATGAGCAAGGCAGAACGGGCTTCAGCCCACGATGGCACCAGTGGACCAGTCAATCGAGGGATTGTGTCGCTGGAGCCAAGAGAATCCCAATACCACAGGAACCTGCAGAGACTCAATTAGCAGGAATTGGATCGTCTCGCTGTGGTTCCCCGACACTCGTAGGTTGATGGGGGTGGTATGGTGGGTGACCCGGCCTATAGAGCGCCTGTCCAACATCCTTGGGAAAGGAGAGGGGTTGAGTAGGGATGCCCAGCTCGGACGCCAGGGTAACGTCCAGAAGACGCATATCGGCCACCGGAGTCGATGAGTATCTGAAGTAACTTCCGGGCTCCTGCCGAAGCTGAAGTAACTTCCGGGCTGCCTATCTCCCGGACACCGGAGCCTCGAAAACCTCCAGACTGAGACAGACAGTGGATTGTTGCTCCCACAATGCGTGGCCCAGGCGAGTGCCCTCCCGGATGTCAGCGTAATAAATTACGCTATCCTCGAGCAGTCCGAGGGGGAACGAAGAAGTTTGCAGCTCGAAAATGAGGAAGCACTGGGAGAGAAAGGCCCGGCAGGTTCTGGAATCTCCATCGTAGCACTCCGGCTGCTGCCAGCCGGGTTGCTGAGGGGCTGGGAGGTTACCGTCGAGGTAGGCTGCCTACGGAATTGCTCCCGCAATGCGTCCAATGCTAGGTCGTGGCGTTCCGCACAGGACGGCAGGCAGGTTCAGTGTCAGGGGCAGGCAAAGGTCAAAACCAGGAGGGCGAGAAAAAGAGAGACTAGGGAAAAACAGGAGCTGAGATAAAAAGCTGGTTGACTTGACAAACAAGACGAACTGGCACAGACAGACAGAGAACACAGGTATAAATACCCAGGGGATACGTGGGGAAGATGGGTGACACCAGGAGGGGGGTGGAGACAAGCACCAGGACAGGTGAAACAGATCAGGGCGTGACATGTTGATACCAAAAAGGCTTTTGACTGTTTTTGATGGCCTTTTATATTCAACATTTTGGAAGCTTTCAACTTTCCAGCTTGAAATAATAAATGTTATAAAAATATTACATAAATGTCCAAATGCAAAAATATACACAAAATAATAATACATTATCTGATGGAATTGCTTTAGAAAGGGGCACAAGACAGTGATGCCCTCTTTAACAGGTGACATCAATAAGGAATCATCCCAGCTAGCAATGAGGAATCGGACCTGGTGACCTTGTCAGTGTGCATGTGCCTGGCCCGCCACAGGAGTCGCTACAGCGCGATGGGACAGGGACACCCTCTTCTGGGGGTCGGAACTGATTGAATCGGCCAAGAATTGGGTGTCAGAATCAGCCCAGAATCAAAAATGAATGACTGCCTAGAATCAGCCCAAGTACATCAGGTCATTTCCGTCTACCGGAATTCAGCCGACTTTGCCGGCATCTTACCAGAATCCCCCCAGAAGAGGCCAGATGCTATTTTAAATAAATGTATACAAAATTACCCGATTTAGTCATTTTAAATCTGACTATTATACATACAATCAGGGCGTGACATGTTGTTATAGTGACACTATAACTATATAGAACACTATAACAATATGGAACACTATAACAATATAGAACACTGTAACAATATAGAACACTATAACAATATAGAACACTATAACAATATAGAACACTATATCAATATAGAACACTATAACAATATAGAACACTACAACATTATAGAACACTATAACACTATAACAATATAGAACACTATAACTATATAGAACACTATAACACTATAACAATATAGAACACTATAACTATATAGAACACTATAACACTATAACAATATAGAACACTATAACTATATAGAACACTACAACTATATAGAACACTATAACAATATAGAACGCTATAACTATATAGAACAATATAACAATATAGAACACTATGACACTATAGAACACTATAACAATATAGAACACTACAACAATATAGAACACTATAACAGTATAGAACACTACAACAATATGGAACACTATAACAATATAGAACACTATAACAATATAGAACACTATAACTATATAGAACACTACAACAATATAGAACACTGTAACTATATAGAACACTATAACAATATGGAACACTATAACAATATAGAACACTATAACAATATAGAACAATATAACAATGTAGAACAATATAACAATATAGAACACTATAACACTATAACAATGTAGAACACTGTAACACTATAACAATATAGAACAATATAACAATATAGAACACTATAACACTATAACAATATGGAACACTATAACAATATAGAACACTATAACAATATAGAACACAATAACAATATAGAACACTATACCAATATAGATCACTATAGCATTATAGAACACTATAACTATATAGAACACTATAACAATATAGAACACTATAACAATATAGAACACTATAACAATATAGAACACTATAACAATATAGAACACTATAACAATATAGAACACTATGACAATATAGAACACTATAACACTATAACAATATAGAACACTATAACAATATAGAACACTACAATAATATAGAACACTATAACAATATAACAATATAGAACACTATATCAATATAGAACACTATAACAATATAGAACACTATAACAATATAGAACACTATAACTATATAGAACACTATATCAATATAGAACACTATATCAATATAGAACACTATAACAATATAGAACACTACAACAATATAGAACACTATAACAATATAACAATATAGAACACTATAACAATATAGAACACTATAACAATATAGAACACTATAACAATATAGAACACTATAACTATATAGAACACTATATCAATATAGAACACTATATCAATATAGAACACTATAACAATATAGAACACCATAACAATATAGAACACTATGACAATATAGAACACTATAACACTATAACAATATAGAACACTATAACAATATAGAACACTACAATAATATAGAACACTATAACAATATAACAATATAGAACACTATATCAATATAGAACACTATAACAATATAGAACACTATAACAATATAACAATATAGAACACTATAACAATATAGAACACTATAACAATATAGAACACTATAACAATATAGAACACTATAACTATATAGAACACTATATCAATATAGAACACTATATCAATATAGAACACTATAACAATATAGAACACCATAACAATATAGAACACTATGACAATATAGAACACTATAACACTATAACAATATAGAACACTATAACAATATAGAACACTACAATAATATAGAACACTATAACAATATAACAATATAGAACACTATATCAATATAGAACACTATAACAATATAGAACACTATAACAATATAGAACACTATAACTATATAGAACACTATATCAATATAGAACACTATATCAATATAGAACACTATAACAATATAGAACACTACAACAATATAGAACACTATAACAATATAACAATATAGAACACTATATCAATATAGAACACTATAACAATATAGAACACTACAACAATATAGAACACTATAACAATATAGAACACTATAACAATATAGAACACTATGACAATATAGAACACTATAACACTATAACAATATAGAACACTATAACAATATAGAACACTACAATAATATAGAACACTATAACAATATAACAATATAGAACACTATATCAATATAGAACACTATAACAATATAGAACACTATAACAATATAGAACACTATAACAATATAGAACACTATAACTATATAGAACACTATATCAATATAGAACACTATATCAATATAGAACACTATAACAATATAGAACACTACAACAATATAGAACACTATAACAATATAACAATATAGAACACTATATCAATATAGAACACTATAACAATATAGAACACTACAACAATATAGAACACTATAACAATATAACAATATAGAACACTATAACAATATAGAACACTATAACAATATAGAACACTATAACAATATAGAACAGTACAACAATATAGAACACTATAACAATATAGAACACTATAACAATATAGAACACTATAACAATATAACAATATAGAACACTATAACAATATAACAATATAGAACACTATAACAATATAGAACACTATAACACTATAGAACACTATAACTATATAGAACACTATAACTATATAGAACACTATAACACTATAACAATATAGAACACTATAACTATATAGAACACTATAACTATATAGAACACTATAACAATATAGAACACTATAACAATATAGAACACTATAACACTATAACAATATAGAACACTATAACAATATAACAATATAGAACACTATAACAATATAGAACACTATAACAATATAGAACACTATAACAATATAGAACACTATGACAATATAGAACACTATAACACTATAACAATATAGAACACTATAACAATATAGAACACTACAATAATATAGAACACTATAACAATATAACAATATAGAACACTATATCAATATAGAACACTATAACAATATAGAACACTATAACAATATAGAACACTATAACAATATAGAACACTATAACTATATAGAACACTATATCAATATAGAACACTATATCAATATAGAACACTATAACAATATAGAACACTATAACAATATAGAACACTATGACAATATAGAACACTATAACACTATAACAATATAGAACACTATAACAATATAGAACACTACAATAATATAGAACACTATAACAATATAACAATATAGAACACTATATCAATATAGAACACTATAACAATATAGAACACTATAACAATATAGAACACTATAACAATATAGAACACTATAACTATATAGAACACTATATCAATATAGAACACTATATCAATATAGAACACTATAACAATATAGAACACTATAACAATATAGAACACTATAACAATATAGAACACTATGACAATATAGAACACTATAACACTATAACAATATAGAACACTATAACAATATAGAACACTACAATAATATAGAACACTATAACAATATAACAATATAGAACACTATATCAATATAGAACACTATAACAATATAGAACACTATAACAATATAGAACACTATAACAATATAGAACACTATAACTATATAGAACACTATATCAATATAGAACACTATATCAATATAGAACACTATAACAATATAGAACACTACAACAATATAGAACACTATAACAATATAACAATATAGAACACTATATCAATATAGAACACTATAACAATATAGAACACTACAACAATATAGAACACTATAACAATATAACAATATAGAACACTATAACAATATAGAACACTATAACAATATAGAACACTATAACAATATAGAACAGTACAACAATATAGAACACTATAACAATATAGAACACTATAACAATATAGAACACTATAGCAATATAACAATATAGAACACTATAACAATATAACAATATAGAACACTATAACAATATAGAACACTATAACACTATAGAACACTATAACTATATAGAACACTATAACTATATAGAACACTATAACACTATAACAATATAGAACACTATAACTATATAGAACACTATAACTATATAGAACACTATAACAATATAGAACACTATAACAATATAGAACACTATAACACTATAACAATATAGAACACTATAACAATATAACAATATAGAACACTATAACAATATAGAACACTATAACACTATAGAACACTATAACAATATAGAACACTATAACACTATAACAATATAGAACACTATAACAATATAGAACACTATAACAATATAGAACACTATAACAATATAGAACACTATAACACTATAACAATATAGAACACTATAACAATATAGAACACTATAACACTATAACAATATATAACACTATGACAATATAGAACACTATAACAATATAGAACACTATAACACTATAACAATATATAACACTATGACAATATAGAACACTATAACAATATAACAATATAGAACACTATAACACTATAACAATATATAACACTACTACAATATAGAACAATATTACTATATAGAACAATATAGAACACTATAACAATATAACAACGTAATTGCAAATATATGCATTTCCATGACAGAATTAAAAAGTAATTCTGGACTGACCAATGTAGATATTTTCAAAAACATTTTAACTTAAAAGTTAGATATCACGAAATGTGGATTTGAAATCTTTTCGACATCGGAGCAATCTTGAGGTAATCCTATTAGAGACAGAGAAGGATGTTCATACGATAGGTAGGAAATATAAAACCTTGACGAGAGCCTATCCAACTGACAATCTCTTAGAAAAAATATAAGCTATTGGAACCAAGACTTAAAAAGATTTGATATTGGCACAAGATGGAGGGAATGTTGGAACATAACTCAAATTACAGTGAACAAAAATGTACGCTTAATCCAGTAAACTAAAGTTTAGAATCTATTTTACAAGAGACATAATTGACAAATTCATGTCTTACTTGAAAAGACGTTTATAAAGAACAACATTTCAATAATCCATGCCTTCTGGGAACGCTATAAAGTCCAAAAGTTATGGGCGGAGCTAGAAAGATGGCTGTCAGAACGTGACAACTGAGTGTCACCATCTCTGACTGAAGCCTCTCCAATCGATTTACGGAACGTCTCGGAATGCTAAGATGCTCCGAAAGTATTCCTCTCATGTGCTGTAGTCTGTCTTTAGTCTCCCTACCTATTAATGTACTGTAGTCTGTCTTTAGTCTCCCTACCTATTAATGTACTGTAGTCTGTCTTTAGTCTCCCTACCTATTAATGTACTGTAGTCTGTCTTTAGTCTCCCTACCTATTAATGTACTGTAGTCTGTCTTTAGTCTCCCTACCTATTAATGTACTGTAGTCCCTCTCTGTAGTCTCCCTACCTATTAATGTGCTGTAGTCTCTCTGTAGTCTCCCTACCTATTAATGTACTGTAGTCTGTCTTTAGTCTCCCTACCTATTAATGTACTGTAGTCTGTCTTTAGTCTCCCTACCTATTAATGTGCTGTAGTCTGTCTTTAGTCTCCATACCTATTAATGTACTGTAGTCTCTCTGTAGTCTCCATACATATTAATGTACTGTAGTCCCTCTCTTTAGTCTCCATACCTATTAATGTACTGTAGTCGCTCTGTAGTCTCCATACATATTAATGTACTGTAGTCTGTCTTTAGTCTCCCTACCTATTAATGTACTGTAGTCTCTCTGTAGTCTCCCTACCTATTAATGTACTGTAGTCCCTCTCTGTAGTCTCCCTTCCTATTAATGTACTGTAGTCTGTCTTTAGTCTCCCTACCTATTAATGTACTGTAGTCTGTCTTTAGTCTCCCTACCTATTAATGTACTGTAGTCCCTCTCTGTAGTCTCCCTACCTATTAATGTACTGTAGTCTGTCTTTAGTCTCCCTACCTATTAATGTACTGTAGTCCATTTCTCTGTAGTCTCCCTACCTATTAATGTACTGTAGTCTGTCTTTAGTCTCCCTACCTATTAATGTACTGTAGTCCCTCTCTGTAGTCTCCCTACCTATTAATGTGCTGTAGTCTGTCTTTAGTCTCCCTACCTATTAATGTGCTGTAGTCTGTCTTTAGTCTCCCTACCTGTTAATGTACTGTAGTCCCTCTCTGTAGTCTCCCTACCTATTAATGTACTGTAGTCTGTCTTTAGTCTCCCTACCTATTAATGTACTGTAGTCCCTCTCTGTAGTCTCCCTACCTATTAATGTACTGTAGTCACTCTCTTTAGTCTCCCTACCTGTTATTGTACTGTAGTCTCTCTGTAGTCTCCCTACCTATTAATGTACTGTAGTCCCTCTCTTTAGTCTCCCTACCTATTCATGTACTGTAGTCCCTCTGTAGTCTCCATACATATTAATGTACTGTAGTCTCTCTGTAGTCTTCCTACCTATTAATGTACTGTGGTCTCTCTGTAGTCTCCATACCTATTAATGTACTGTGGTCTGCCTTTAGTCTCCCTACCTATTAATGTACTGTAGTCTCTCTGTAGTCTCCATACCTATACATGTAATGTAGTCTCTCTGTAGTACCCATAACTATTAATGTAATGTAGTCTCTCTTTAGTCTCCCCACCTATTAATGTACTGTAGTCTCTCTGTAGTCTCCATACATATTTATGTACTGTAGTCCCTCTGTAGTCTCCATGCCTATTTATGTACTGTAGTTTCTCTGTAGTCTCCATACATATTTATGTACTGTAGTCTGCCTTTAGACTCCCTACCTATCAATGTACTGTAGTCTTTCTGTAGTCTCCCCACCTATTAATGTACTGTAGTCTCTCTGTTGTCTCCATACCTATTAATGTACTGTAGTCTCTCTGTAGTCTCCATATATATTCATGTACTGTAGTCTCTCTCTTTAGTCTCCCTACCAATTAATATACTGTAGTTTCTCTGTAGTCTCCCTACCTATTAATGTACTGTAGTCTGTGTTTAGTCTCCCTACCTATTAATGTACTGTAGTCTCTCTGTAGTCTCCATACATATTAATGTACTGTAGTCTCTCTGTAGTCTCCATACATATTAATGTACTGTAGTCTCTCTGTAGTCTCCATACATATTAATGTACTGTAGTCTCTCTGTAGTCTCCATACATATTAATGTACTGTAGTCTCTCTGTAGTCTCCATACCTATTAATGCACTGTAGTCTCTCTCTTTAGTCTCCATACCTATTAATGTACTGTAGTCTCTCTGTAGTCTCCATACCCATTAATGTATTGTAGTCTCTCTCTGTAGTCTCCATACATATTAATGTACTGTAGTCTCTCTGTAGTCTCCATATATATTAATGTACTGTAGTTTCTCTGTAGTCTCCATACATATTAATGTACTGTAGTCCCTCTCTGTAGTCTCCATACATATTAATGTACTGTAGTCTCTATGTAGAATCCATACATATTAATGTACTGTAGTCTGTCTGTAGTCTCCATACCTATTAATGTACTGTAGTCTCTCTGTAGTCTCCATACATATTAATGTACTGTAGTCTCTCTGTAGTCTCCCTACCTATTAATGTACTGTAGTCTGTCTGTAGTCTCCATACCTATTAATGTACTGTAGTCTCTGTCTGTAGTCTCCCTACCTATTAATGTACTGTAGTCTGTCTGTAGTCTCCATACCTATTAATGTACTGTAGTCTCTCTGTAGTCTCCATACCTATTAATGTACTGTAGTCTCTCTGTAGTCTCCCTACCTATTAATGTACTGTAGTCTCTCTGTAGTCTCCATACCTATTAATGTGCTGTAGTCTCTGTCTTTAGTCTCCCTACCTATTAATGTACTGTAGTCTCTCTGTAGTCTCCACACCTATTAATGTACTGTAGTCTGTCTTTAGTCTCCCTACCTATTAATGTACTGTAGTCTCTCTGTAGTCTCCACACCTATTAATGTACTGTAGTCTGTCTTTAGTCTCCCTACATATTAATGTACTGTAGTCTCTCTGTAGTCTCCACACCTATTAATGTACTGTAGTCTGTCTTTAGTCTCCCTACATATTAATGTACTGTAGTCTCTCTGTAGTCTCCCTACCTATTCATGTACTGTAGTCTCTCTGTAGTCTCCACACCCATCACCAAAATGTAGTGGGATTAAGTTAGCGCTGTATCCTTCCAATGTGTGTAACTATACAACAGTAGCAAGCAGCAGTACCATCGCGTGCTATAAACTGAGCTGCTCAGAAACACTACTACTGAATTATTTAACACACTTTCTCTGCACGACAGCAGGACGGGACAGAGGGGGTGGGTGGGGGAGGATAGAGGGAGTTGGAGAGGAGGTTGTGGTGAAAGGGAGTGAGAGGAGAGAGGGATGGTTGGAAAGAAGGAGGGAGGGAAAGAAAGTGAGTATGTGGTCAGGGATATGGACAAGAAATGCAGACTCAGTGAGCATCAAATCAAATCTTATTGGTCACATACACGTGTTTAGCAGATGTTATTGCGGGTGTAGCAAAACGCTTGTGCTTCTAGTTCGGACAGTGCAGCAATATCTAACAAGTAATATCTAACAAGT
This sequence comes from Salmo trutta, assembly GCF_901001165.1. Classification (NCBI taxonomy): domain Eukaryota; kingdom Metazoa; phylum Chordata; class Actinopteri; order Salmoniformes; family Salmonidae; genus Salmo; species Salmo trutta. The sequence continues at coordinate 5,336,235 of NC_042992.1, read as the reverse complement.
AATATCTAACAAGTCCACAACTAATACTTAATATTCATAAATCTAAGTAAAGGAATATAATTATGAATATATAAATATATGGACGAGCAATGTCAGAGCGGCATCGACTACCATAGTATAGAATCCAGTATATACACATGAGATGAGTAATGCAAGATATGTAAACATTATTAAAGTGACATTATTAAAGTGACTATTGTTCTATTTATTAAAGTGGCCACTGATTTCAAGTCTGTGTGTGTTGGCAGCAGCCTCTCTGTGTTAGTGATGGCTGTTTAACAGTCTGATGGCCTTGAGATAGAAGTTGTTTTTCAGTCTCTCGGTTCCAGCTTTGATGCACCTGTACTGACCTCTCCTTCTGGATGATAGCGGGGTGAACAGGCAGTGGCTCGGGTGGTTGTTGTCCTTGATGATCTTGTTGGTCTTCCTGTGACATCGGGTGCTGTAGGTGTCCTGGAGGGCAGGTAGTTTGCCCCCGGTGATGCGTTGCGCAGACGGCACCACCCTCTGGAGATCCTTACGGTTATGGGCGGTGCAGTTGCCGTACCAGGTGGTGATACAGCCCGACAGGATGCTCTCAATTGTGCATCTGTAAATGTTTGTGAGGGTTTTAGGTGTTAAGCTAAATTTCTTCAGCCTCCTCAGGTTGAAATGGTGCTGTTGAGCCTTCTTCACCACACTGTCTATGTGGGTGGACCATTTCAGTTTGTCAGTCATATGTACACCGAGGAACTTAAAAAACTTTTCACCTTCTCCACTGCTATCCCGTCAATGTGGATAGGGGGGTGCTCCCTCTGCTGTTTCCTGAAGTCCATGATCATCTCCTTTGTTTTGTTGACGTTAAGTGAGAGGTTATTTTCCTGACACCACACTCCCAGAGCCCTCACCTCCTCCCTGTAGACTATCTCGTTGTTGTTGGCAATCAAGCCTACTACTATTGTGTCGTCTGCAAACTTGATTATTCAGTTCATGGGTCATGGGTGAACAGGGAGTACAGGAGGGGGCTAAGCACGCACCCTTGTGGGGCCCCAGCATTGAGGATCAGCGAAGTGGAGGTGTTGTTTCCTACCTTCACCACCTGGGGGGCGGCCCTTCATGAAGTCCAGGACCCAATTGCACAGGGCGAGGTTCAGACCCAGGGTCTCAAGCTTAATGATGAGCTTGGAGGGTACTATGCTATAGTCAATTAACAGCATTCTTACATAGGTATTCCTCTTATCCAGATGGGATAGGGCAGTGTGCAGTGTGATGACGATTTCATCATATGTGGACCTATTGGGGCGGTAAGCAAATTCGAATGGGTCTAGGGTGACAGGTAGGGTGGAGGTGATATGATCCTTGACTAGTCTCTAAAGGCACTTCTTGATGACAGAGGTGAGTGCTACGGGGCGATAGTCATTTAGTTCAGTTCCTTTGCATTCTTGGCTACAGGAACAATAGTGGCCATCTTGAAGCATGTGGGGACAGCAGACTGGGATAGGGAGAGATTTAATATGTCCGTAAACACACTAGCCAGCTGGTCTGCGCATGCTCTGAGGACGTGGTTAGGGATGTCGTCTGGGCCGGCAGCCTTGCAAGGATTAACACGTTAAAATATCTTACTCTCGTCGGCCACGGAGAAGGAGAGCCCACGGTACTTGGTAGAGGGCCGTGTCGGTGGCACTGTGTTATCCTCAAAGCGGGCAAATAACGTGTTTAGCTTGTCCGGTAGCAAGACGTCAGTGTTAGGGTAGGTATGAATAGTCACAGTGGGTACACCGTCTCCTATACACTTCTTGATAAACTCAGTAACCGTATCGGTATATATATCGCTATTATTCTCTGAAGCTACCCGGAACATATCCCAGTCCACGTGATCAAAACAATCTTGAAGTCTGGATTCTGATTGGTCAGACCAGCGTTGAATAGTCCTTAGCACGGGTACTTCCTGTTTGAGGTTCTGTCTATAGGAAGGGAGGAGCAAAATGGAGTCATGGTCAGATTTGCCAAAAGGAGGGCCGGGGAGGTTCTTGTTTGCAACCTGGAAGTTGGAATGGCCTTGCTATTGAGAGAGTCCACCGTAAGGCAGACCTGTACATAGTGAGCATGGCCTTGCTTTTGAGAGAGGCCGCCATAGGAAGACCTGTACATACTCGGTGAGCATGGCTTTGCTATTGAGAAAGGCCGCCGTAGGCAGACCTGACTCTCAAGAGAAGACAGGGAATTTTTACACTGCCCACAACATGAGGTGGAAACTGAGCTGCACTTCCCAACCTCAAATGTATGACCACATTAGAGACAGATACAGTTGAAGTCAGAAGTTTACATACAGTTAGGTTGGAGTCATTAAAATGTGTTTTTCAACCACTCCACAAATTTCTTGTTAACAAACTATAGTTTTGGCAAGTCGGTTAGGACATCTACTTTGTGCATGACACAAGTAATTTTTCCAACAATTGTTTACAGACAGATTATTTCACTTATAATTCACTGTATCACAATTCCAGTGGGTCAGAAGTTTACATACACTAAGTTGACTGTGCATTCAAACAGCATGGAAAATTCCAGAAAATTATGTCATGGCTTTAGAAGCTTCTGATAGGCTAATTGACATAATTTGAGACTATTGGAGGTGTACCTGTGGATGTATTTCAAGGCCTACCTTCTACCTCAGTGCCTCTTTGCTTGACATCATTGGAAAATCAAAAGAAATCAGCCAATACCTCAGAAAAACAATTGTAGACCTTCACAAGTCTGGTTCATCTTTGGGAGCAATTTCCAAATGCCTGAAGGTACCACGTTCATCTGTACAAACAATAGTATGCAATAATTAACACCATGGGACTACGCAGCCATCATACCGCTTAAGAAGGAGACGCGTTCTGTCCATGACCTCAATCCTATAAAAAATGTGTGGGCAGATCTGAAAAAGCATGTGCCATCAAGGAGCCCTACATACCTGACTCAGTTGCACCAGCTCTGTCAGGAGGAATGGGCCAAAATTCACCCAACTTATTGTGGGAAGCTTGTGGAAGGCTACCTGAAACATTTGAACCAAGTTAAACAATTTAAAGGCAATGCTACCAAATACTAATTGAGTGTATGTAAACTTCTGACCCACTGGGAATGTGATGGAAGAAATAAAAGCTGAAATAAATCATTCTCTCTACTATTATTCTGACATTTCACATTCTTAAAATAAAGAGGTGATCCTAACTGACCTAAAATAGGGATTTTTACTCGGATGAAATGTCAGGAATTGTGAAAAACTGAGTTTAAATGCATTTGGTTTAGGTGTGTGTAAACTTCCGACTTCCATTGTATGTCCCACTGATAACACAGACTCACAAAGAATTTGAAAACAAATAAAACATTGATAAACTCCCATATTGTAAATACCACAATGTGCAATCACAGCAGCAAGATGCTTTACCCGTTGCCATGACAAAACGTCAAAATGTGGAGCACAAACAACATTGTAAATACAACCAATATTTTTCTGATTACCTATCTTCCCCTACTATTCGTACAACTATTTTCACATTGTTAAAAAAACACTGTTCTGTACATAGCTGATGATCTAACATTTACAATATCTTCATCCTTCTCAGACCTTTATGATATGGTGTTTGCTGTTGTTTGTATTTTGTTTCTTCTCACTTTTGTTTATTTGTTTTTGTATTTTAAAAATATATATATTATTCCTGTTAGCTGTTGCCAACCAGTTAAAAAGGGGAATTCCAACTATAATCTATCAATGCCTTTGTCCAAAATGGTACCCTTATCCCTATGTAGGGCACTGCTTTTTATTTTTTACCATGGCCCATAGGACACTGATCAAATGTACAGTAGTGCACTCTATAAGGAATAGGGTACCATTTCAGATGTGTTCCTTACCCTATTCATTAGGCCTATAGAACAAGCTCCACTTGCACAGTCTATTCCATGTTAAGCTTTAGTAACTACTGTGCATGTGACTGTCAACATTTGCCACAGACATTTAAAGGGATAGAGTCAGATGAACCAATTTTTATGTCTCCGCGTTCAGTGTGAAGGAAGTTTAGAGGTAGTTTTGTGAGCTAATGCTAACTGGCTTAGCGCAAATACTGGAAGTCGTCGCATGCTAGCTGTACCCAAAGACTTACAGTGTTTGCGCTAAGCTAGCGAAACTACATCCAACTTTCTTCATATTATATATTTTGTCATAACACGGTTTGTCTCCCTTAAGTTATCCTGACCAATAGTGGGATCAATAACAGTCCATGGGTCACATTCACACACACCAGTCACACACAGTAATCACATTGGTTACGCATGAGAGGTTGGTGGTCACCCACACACTCACAATAAACCATGCCGGGTCCTTCTAGCTTGTGCGTGACCTGTGAAATTGGCACCTCGGGAGGTCCCCTACTGTGAAAAGAGGGTGTTGTGTCTTTGGCTATGCCGGATTAAGTGATATGAAATGCTAACCTATAAAATTCTTTCTCTAATTAATATTACCTGACTAAGCTAATAATGTAAATGTAATTAACTAGAAAGCCGGGGCACCACAGAAGAACGTTTATAGAGCTGTTATCTTCCGAATAAACTCTTAAAATACTTAGTAATATTTTACATCGATAGCAGTCAATATTAACCCTTATCTTATTTTCAGTCTCATTATGAAAGTTGTAAATTCTTGGTTATCTTCACGAACCCTGGCTAACAAGTTGAATCAGCAATACAAAATTGGGTTTAATTATTTATTTACTAAATACCTAAACTAATCACACAGAATTACAAATACACAGAATACCAATGATGTCATACAGAAAACGTCCCAGTGGACGGAACCTGTATCATGGCTGGTTACACAAAGGAAAGGGGGTTGGGCTTGAATGAAATAGCGGGAAGACTTAGGAACCACAAACAGCAGCTATGCTATCGTAAATACATTATCTTATGCATTCTAAATTACCGCCCATTTGGAAAAGGAAAATGCAATAAATATTTACCCTGAGCTGCGCTTCGGTAGATTGGTCGTAGATGCTGGCCGGGTTGGCCAACAGATCTTCCTGTACTCGGAACAATGTCTCTGGTGGTAAATTGGATATGTGGTGGTATCTTCGTCCGTCTGTTAGACTGGATCCGTCGTCCGTCCTTTCCTAGCCCACGTCGACAGCGGCCGCTGCTAACTCAACGGCTAGGAAGTATCACTTCTGTCGTGAATAAGCTCAAAGTTCATACCAGTTCATACCATAGCTCACGCCAAGGTTGGCTTAGTTCTGTCCTTGACATGTGAGTCCTTCTAACGTAGAGGCTGCAGACCTCCCGTACTGGAACTACCTGGTTATCTTTTCATCAAAGGCTTATATAGTGGAGAGGGGGGAAGGATGTGTTTCATCGTTTATAACCCCTCCTCTTCACAGGGGTGGGCCACTGATCAAGCAGGGCACTTTCCTTATGAAAACCCAAATCTCTCATTTGAAGCTAAAATTACATTTAATCTCCTAACAAACAATTTCAATATCAAACATTTCAATTGCATAACAATTCCATGTTCCTCTGATAACTAGAGGGTGTATACTTTCTCAGGTACAGTTTATGTCGTCCTGTCATCAGTCATAATGTCCCAGATAACAACGAACTGACCTCCATACTCATTACGTTATCAAGCATATTTCCAACTGGTTTTATTACCAAAATATGGTTCCTTTCCCCATTTGTTTGATGTTCCCAGACTCTCTATATTTAACACATGCTATTCAAGTCCTTCAGTAGGGTCAGAGAGAGAGGGGAAGGGAGAAAGGTATTTATGGGGGGGGGGTCATAACCTTACCCACAGGCCAACGTCATGACAAGGGACGTAAAACCCTCGCTACACCCCCCTCCCCTGAAAAGACCTTCGCTTTAAACATTTGAAAATGAAAACAGCAATACTAATAGTTTGTCCCTCTTGAGGAGCCGTAGCCAGTAGACACTTCCTCAAAATAGTCAGAATAAAGAAATCTGTCATTAACTTTTGTATTTTCCTTCTTTATTATTTTACCCTACCACCCGTCCCCTTAATTGGAGTAAACTAATGAAAACAACACTTAGGCTTCTACTTCCAGCTTATACATACTATATACATGTTACGGACACAGTATATTTTACATTAGTTTTTGCTAAGAGTATTATCATATTATTGTTTAATTGACTATGACTTTTCAAATCACCCAGCAGTGACCATGCATTATTTGACCATGCTGGTCATTTATGAACATTTGAACTTCTTGGCCATGTTCTGTTATAATCTCCACCCGGCACAGCCAGAAGAGGACTGGCCACCCCTCATAGCCTGGTTCCTCTCTAGGTTTCTTCCTAGGTTTTGGCCTTCCTAAGGAGTTTTTCCTAGCCACCGTGCTTCTACACCTGCATTGCTTGCTGTTTGGGGTTTTAGACTGGGTTTCTATACAGCACTTTGTGATATCAGCTGATGTAAGAAGGGCTTTATATAAATACATTTGATTTGCTATATGTAGAGTTATCTCCAGGTAAATGTTACAATTCTTCAGCCATTCCTGAACCTGCGTCCAGAAACAAGCTACATTTGGACAGTACCTAAACAAGTGATCTAATGATTTTTTTCTCTTTACAGAAAAATCTGCAGAGCTGGTATAGTTGTATCCTCCATATATATATATATATATAACATTATATTACTTGCAAGAATTTTGTATAATAATTTAAATTGAAAAACTCAAAGTTTTGAATCCGCCGTCGTTTTGTGTATCAGTTCAAGAGATGTTATCTGAGGAGATCATAAAATCTAACTAAGATGTTTGGGGCAGTATTTCTCAATGAAAAAAATGTGTATGAAAATGAGTCGTCTCTCGTTGATTGACAACAAAGACTTTATTTAAGAATCCCTACTGTTGACCAATCATCAACGAAGGGGCGTGGACTTCGGCTACTGACTTCGGCTTGCCTCAAGAAAAAAATGGAGATTCTCCGAAACAACCGACAAAACCCTTACCTAAGTCCAAAACGAAATGTCATCATAATATATGAACAAACTCTTCCGAACCTTTTCGTCTGGGAAGCATGCGGACGCCTTTAGCCTCCTTTACCCTCCCTTACCCTCTCGTGACAAGAAACCCCATGGCTACACCACCATCCCATCCCTTCCCCTCCTCTCCCCTCCTCTCCCCTCACCCCTCTCAATACCTGCCCTTAAACCTCTACACACTACAGTAAATAGGCCTGCAAGCTAGCATACACAGTGGCACGCACACACACACACACACACACACACACACACACACACACACACACACACACACACACACACACACACACACACACACACACACACACACACACACACACACACACACACACACAGCTAGGCAGTATTGTCTGATAGGGAGAGTAGAGCGTCTTTTATAATTAGTTAATAATATCTGATCCCTTTTCAATGAACTCCAGAGTCAGGGCAGAGTCAGGGCAGAGTCAGGGCAGAGTCAGGGCAGAGTCAGGGTCCTGTGGGAGAGTCAGGGCAGAGTCAGGGTCCTGTGGGAGAGTTGGGGTAGAGTCAGAGTCCTGTGGGAGAGTTGTGGCAGAGTCAGGGTCCTGTGGGAGGGTCAGGGTAGAGTCAGGGTCATGTGGGAGAGTCAGGGCAGAGTTAGGGTCCTGTGGGAGGGTCAGGGCAGAGTCAGGGTCCTGTGGGAGAGTCAGGGCAGAGTCAGGGTCCTGTGGGAGGGTCAGGGCAGAGTCAGTGTCCTGTGGGAGGGTCAGGGCAGAGTCAGGGTCCTGTGGGAGAGTTGGGGCAGAGTCGGGGTCCTGTGGGAGAGTCAGGGCAGAGTCAGGGCAGAGTCAGGGTCCTGTGGGAGAGACAGGGCAGAGTCGGGGTCCTGTGGGAGAGTCGGGGCAGAGTCAGGGTCCTGTGGGAGACTCAGGGCAGAGTCAGGGTCCTGTGGGAGAGTCAGGGCAGAGTCAGGGTCCTTTGGGAGAGTCAGGGTAGAGTCAGGGTCCTGTGGGAGAGTCAGGGTCAGAGTCAGGGTCCTGTGGGAGGGTCAGGGCAGAGTCAGGGCAGAGTCAGGGTCCTGTGGGAGAGTCAGGGCAGAGTCAGGGTCCTGTGGGAGAGTTGGGGTAGAGTCAGGGTCCTGTGGGAGAGTTGTGGCAGAGTCAGGGTCCTGTGGGAGGGTCAGGGCAGAGTCAGGGTCCTGTGGGAGAGTCAGGGCAGAGTCAGGGTCCTGTGGGAGGGTCAGGGCAGAGTCAGGTCAGAGTCAGGGTCCTGTGGGAGAGTCAGGGCAGAGTCAGGGCAGAGTCAGGGCAGAGTCAGGGTCCTGGGGGGCGGTGGGGCAGAGTCGGGGTCCTGTGGGAGAGTCAGGGCAGAGTCAGGGCAGAGTCAGGGCAGAGTCAGGGCAGAGTCAGGGTCCTGTGGGAGAGACAGGGCAGAGTCGGGGTCCTGTGGGAGAGTCGGGGCAGAGTCAGGGTCCTGTGGGAGAGTCAGGGCAGAGTCAGGGTCCTTTGGGAGAGTCGGGGTAGAGTCAGGGTCCTGTGGGAGAGTCAGGGTCAGAGTTAGGGTCCTGTGGGAGAGTCAGGGCAGAGTCAGGGCAGAGAGTAGGGGAGAGACTGGGTACTGTGAGAGAGTTAGGGGAGAGACTGGGTCCTATGAGAGTGGTAGAGTTAGGGGAGAGAGTAGGGGAGAAACTGAGTACTGTGGGAGTGGTAGAGTTAGGCGAGAGAGTAGGGGAAAAACTGGGTACTGTGGGAGTGGTAGAGTTAGGGGAGAGAGTAGGGGAGAGACTGGGTACTGTGTGAGTGGTAGAGTTAGGGGAGAGACTGGGTACTGTGGGAGTGGTAGAGTTAGGGGAGAGAGTAGGGGAGAAACTGGGTACTGTGAGAGTGGTAGAGTTAGGTGAGAGTGTAGGGGAGAGACTGGGTACTGTGGGAGAGTGTAGGGGAGAGACTGGGTACTGTGGGAGAGTGTAGGGGAGAGACTGGGTACTGTGGGAGTGGTAGAGTTAGGGGAGAGTGTAGGGGAGAGATCATGTGGGGAGACAATGGGAGTGGCAGACTGTGGGAACCATTTCTCCGCTGGGAACAAGAGACACTTCCACCTAGTCACCACACAGTCCCCATTCACAGACACACAGTCCCCATTCACTCACTGGCAGTTAGGGTTAGCTATTGAAGGAGAGAGCCACGCTATGCTAAATATGCAACCCACAAGGCACAATAGCTGGCTTCTCTAGTTAAACAAGCACAGAGTCTCTCTCTTTCTCTCTCAGACACAAACACAGACCCTTTCTCTCACATGGTCACAACTAAACCAGTGTGTTTCTGCTGCATATGCGATTTTGGAGATATTATCTTTCTTTCTACCTCACACACACACAGACACACACACACACACACACACGCACCCCGCACACGCACACACACATACACACGTGCATGGACACACAAAGGACTTGTCACTAGGCCAGCTGCAGTGTGTTTCCTGCCACTAGGCCAGCTGAAGTGTGTTTCCTGCCACTAGGCCAGCTGCAGTGTGTTTCCTGCCACTAGGCTGCAGTGTGTTTCCTGTCACTAGGCTGCAGTGTGTTTCCTGCCACTAGGCCAGCTGCAGTGTGTTTCCTGTCACTAGGCCAGCTGAAGTGTGTTTCCTGCCACTAGGCCAGCTGCAGTGTGTTTCCTGCCACTAGGCTGCAGTGTGTTTCCTGCCACTAGGCCAACTGCAGTGTGTTTCCTGCCACTAGGCTGCAGTGTGTTTCCTGTCACTAGGCTGCAGTGTGTTTCCTGCCACTAGGCTGCAGTGTGTTTCCTGCCACTAGGCTGCAGTGTGTTTCCTGCTACTAGGCCAGCTGCAGTGTGTTTCCTGTCACTAGGCCAGCTGCAGTGTGTTTCCTGTCACTAGGCCAGCTGCAGTGTGTTTCCTGCCACTAGGCCAGCTGCAGTGAGTTTCCTGTCACTAGGTTGCAGTTTGTTTCCTGCCACTAGGCCAGCTGCAGTGTGTTTCCTGCCACTAGGCTGCAGTTTGTTTCCTGCCACTAGGCCAGCTGCAGTGTGTTTCCTGCCACTAGGCCAGCTGCAGTGTGTTTCCTGTCACTAGGCTGCAGTGTGTTTCCTGTCACTAGGCTGCAGTGTGTTTCCTGTCACTAGGCCAGCTACAGTGTGTTTCCTGTCACTAGGCCAGCTGCAGTGTGTTTCCTGCCACTAGGCCAGCTGCAGTGTGTTTCCTGCCACTAGGCCAGCTGCAGTGTGTTTCCTGTCACTAGGCTGCAGTGTGTTTCCTGTCACTAGGCTGCAGTGTGTTTCCTGTCACTAGGCCAGCTACAGTGTGTTTCCTGTCACTAGGCCAGCTGCAGTGTGTTTCCTGCCACTAGGCCAACTGCAGTGTGTTTCCTGCCACTAGGCTGCAGTGTGTTTCCTGCCACTAGGCCAACTGCAGTGTGTTTCCTGCCACTAGGCCAGCTGCAGTGTGTTTCCTGCCACTAGGCTGCAATGTGTTTCCTGCCACTAGGCTGCAGCGTGTTTCCTGCCACTAGGCCTGCTGCAGTGTGTTTCCTGCCACTAGGCCAGCTGCAGTGTGTTTCCTGCCACTAGGCCAGCTGCAGTGTGTTTCCTGTCACTAGGTTGCAGTTTGTTTCCTGCCACTAGGCCAGCTGCAGTGTGTTTCCTGCCACTAGACCAGCTGCAGTGGGTTTCCTGTCACTAGGGCAGCTGCAGTGTGTTTCCTGCCACTAGGCCAGCTGCAGTGTGTTTCCTGTCACTAGGCCAGCTGCAGTGTGTTTCCTGCCACTAGGCTGCAGTGTGTTTCCTGTCACTAGGCTGCAGTGTGTTTCCTGCCACTAGGCCAGCTGCAGTGTGTTTCCTGTCACTAGGCCAGCTGAAGTGTGTTTCCTGCCACTAGGCCAGCTGCAGTGTGTTTCCTGCCACTAGGCCAACTGCAGTGTGTTTCCTGCCACTAGGCTGCAGTGTGTTTCCTGTCACTAGGCTGCAGTGTGTTTCCTGCCACTAGGCTGCAGTGTGTTTCCTGCCACTAGGCTGCAGTGTGTTTCCTGCCACTAGGCCAGCTGCAGTGTGTTTCCTGTCACTAGGCCAGCTGCAGTGTGTTTCCTGTCACTAGGCCAGCTGCAGTGTGTTTCCTGCCACTAGGCCAGCTGCAGTGTGTTTCCTGCCACTAGGCTGCAGTGTGTTTCCTGCCACTAGGCCAGCTGCAGTGTGTTTCCTGCCACTAGGCCAGCTGCAGTGTGTTTCCTGTCACTAGGTTGCAGTTTGTTTCCTGCCACTAGGCCAGCTGCAATGTGTTTCCTGCCACTACGCTGCAGTTTGTTTCCTGCCACTAGGCCAGCTGCAGTGTGTTTACTGCCACTAGGCTGCAGTGTGTTTCCTGCCACTAGGCCAGCTGCAGTGTGTTTCCTGTCACTAGGCTGCAGTGTGTTTCCTGTCACTAGGCTGCAGTGTGTTTCCTGTCACTAGGCCAGCTACAGTGTGTTTCCTGTCACTAGGCCAGCTGCAGTGTGTTTCCTGCCACTAGGCCAGCTGCAGTGTGTTTCCTGCCACTAGGCCAGCTGCAGTGTGTTTCCTGTCACTAGGCTGCAGTGTGTTTCCTGTCACTAGGCTGCAGTGTGTTTCCTGTCACTAGGCCAGCTACAGTGTGTTTCCTGTCACTAGGCCAGCTGCAGTGTGTTTCCTGCCACTAGGCCAACTGCAGTGTGTTTCCTGCCACTAGGCTGCAGTGTGTTTCCTGCCACTAGGCCAACTGCAGTGTGTTTCCTGCCACTAGGCCAGCTGCAGTGTGTTTCCTGCCACTAGGCTGCAATGTGTTTCCTGCCACTAGGCCAGCTGCAGTGTGTTTCCTGCCACTAGGCCAACTGCAGTGTGTTTCCTGCCACTAGGCTGCAGTGTGTTTCCTGCCACTAGACCAGCTGCAGTGTGTTTCCTGTCACTAGGGCAGCTGCAGTGTGTTTCCCTGCCACTAGGCCAGCTGCAGTGTGTTTCCTGTCACTAGGCCAGCTGCAGTGTGTTTCCTGCCACTAGGCTGCAGTGTGTTTCCTGTCACTAGGCTGCAGTGTGTTTCCTGCCACTAGGCCAGCTGCAGTGTGTTTCCTGTCACTAGGCCAGCTGAAGTGTGTTTCCTGCCACTAGGCCAGCTGCAGTGTGTTTCCTGCCACTAGGCTGCAGTGTGTTTCCTGCCACTAGGCCAACTGCAGTGTGTTTCCTGCCACTAGGCTGCAGTGTGTTTCCTGTCACTAGGCTGCAGTGTGTTTCCTGCCACTAGGCTGCAGTGTGTTTCCTGCCACTAGGCTGCAGTGTGTTTCCTGCCACTAGGCCAGCTGCAGTGTGTTTCCTGCCACTAGGCCAACTGCAGTGTGTTTCCTGCCACTAGGCTGCAGTGTGTTTCCTGCCACTAGGCCAACTGCAGTGTGTTTCCTGCCACTAGGCCAGCTGCAGTGTGTTTCCTGCCACTAGGCTGCAATGTGTTTCCTGCCACTAGGCTGCAGCGTGTTTCCTGCCACTAGGCTGCAGTGTGTTTCCTGCCACTAGGCTGCAGTGTGTTTCCTGCCACTAGGCTGCAGTGTGTTTCCTGTCACTAGGCTGCAGTGTGTTTCCTGCCACTAGGCTGCAGTGTGTTTCCTGCCACTAGGCTGCAGTGTGTTTCCTGCCACTAGGCTGCAGTGTGTTTACTGCCACTAGGCTGCAGTGTGTTTCCTGCCACTAGGCTGCAGTGTGTTTCCTGCCACTAGGCTGCAGTGTGTTTCCTGCCACTAGGCTGCAGTGTGTTTACTGCCACTAGGCTGCAGTGTGTTTCCTGTCACCAGGCTGCAGTGTGTTTCCTGCCACTAGGCCAGCTGCAGTGTGTTTCCTGTCACTAGGCTGCAGTGTGTTTCCTGCCACGAGGCCAGCTGCAGTTTATTTCCTGCCACTAGGCCAGCTGCAGCGGGTTTCCTGTCACTAGGCTGCAGTGTGTTTCCTGTCACTAGGCCAGCTGCAGTGTGTTTCCTGTCACTAGGCCAGCTGCAGTGTGTTTCCTGTCACTAGGCTGCAGTGTGTTTCCTGTCACTAGGCTGCAGTGTGTTTCCTGTCACTAGGCTGCAGTGTGTTTCCTGTCACTAGGCCAGCTACAGTGTGTTTCCTGTCACTAGGCCAGCTGCAGTGTGTTTCCTGCCACTAGGCCAGCTGCAGTGTGTTTCCTGCCACTAGGCCAGCTGCAGTGTGTTTCCTGTCACTAGGCTGCAGTGTGTTTCCTGTCACTAGGCTGCAGTGTGTTTCCTGTCACTAGGCCAGCTACAGTGTGTTTCCTGTCACTAGGCCAGCTGCAGTGTGTTTCCTGCCACTAGGCTGCAGTGTGTTTCCTGCCACTAGGCCAACTGCAGTGTGTTTCCTGCCACTAGGCCAGCTGCAGTGTGTTTCCTGCCACTAGGCTGCAGTGTGTTTCCTGTCACTAGGCCAGCTACAGTGTGTTTCCTGTCACTAGGCCAGCTGCAGTGTGTTTCCTGCCACTAGGCCAACTGCAGTGTGTTTCCTGCCACTAGGCCAACTGCAGTGTGTTTCCAGCCACTAGGCCAGCTGCAGTGTGTTTCCTGCCACTAGGCTGCAATGTGTTTCCTGCCACTAGGCTGCAGCGTGTTTCCTGCCACTAGGCTGCAGTGTGTTTCCTGCCACTAGGCTGCAGTGTGTTTCATGCCACTAGGCTGCAGTGTGTTTCCTGTCACTAGGCTGCAGTGTGTTTCCTGCCACTAGGCTGCAGTGTGTTTCCTGCCACTAGGCTGCAGTGTGTTTCCTGCCACTAGGCTGCAGTGTGTTTACTGCCACTAGGCTGCAGTGTGTTTCCTGCCACTAGGCTGCAGTGTGTTTCCTGCCACTAGGCTGCAGTGTGTTTCCTGCCACTAGGCTGCAGTGTGTTTACTGCCACTAGGCTGCAGTGTGTTTCCTGTCACCAGGCTGCAGTGTGTTTCCTGCCACTAGGCCAGCTGCAGTGTGTTTCCTGTCACTAGGCTGCAGTGTGTTTCCTGCCACGAGGCCAGCTGCAGTTTATTTCCTGCCACTAGGCCAGCTGCAGCGGGTTTCCTGTCACTAGGCTGCAGTGTGTTTCCTGTCACTAGGCCAGCTGCAGTGTGTTTCCTGTCACTAGGCCAGCTGCAGTGTGTTTCCTGTCACTAGGCCAGCTGCAGTGTGTTTCCTGTCACTAGGCCAGCTGCAGTGTGTTTCCTGCCACTAGGCTGCAGTGTGTTTCCTGCCACTAGGCCAGCTGCAGTGTGTTTCCTGTCACTAGGCCAGCTGCAGTGTGTTTCCTGCCACTAGGCCAGCTGCAGTGTGTTTCCTATCACTAGGCTGCAGTGTGTTTCCTGCCACGAGGCCAGCTGCAGTTTATTTCCTGCCACTAGGCCAGCTGCAGTGTGTTTCCTGTCACTAGGCTGCAGTGTGTTTCCTGCCACTAGGCTGCGGTGTGTTTCCTGCCACTAGGACAGCTACAGTGTGTTTCCTGCCACTAGGCTGCAGTTTGTTTCCTGCCACTAGGCTGCAGTGAGGTTGCTGCCACTAGGCCAGCTGCAGTGTGTTTCCTGTCACTAGGCCAGCTGCAGTGTGTTTCCTGCCACTAGGCTGCAGTGTGTTTCCTGCCACTAGGCCATCTGCAGTGTGTTTCCTGTCACTAGGCCAGCTGCAACGTGTTTCCTGCCACTAGGCCAGCTGCAGTGTGTTTCCTGTCACTAGGCCAGCTGCAGTGTGTTTCCTGCCACTAGGCCAGCTGCAGTGTGTTTCCTGCCACTAGGCCAGCTGCAGTGTGTTTCCTGCCACTAGGCTGCAGTGTGTTTCCTGCCACTAGGCCAGCTGCAGTGTGATTCCTGCCACTAGGCTGCAGTGTGTTTCCTGCCACTAGGCTGCAGTGTGTTTCCTGTCACTAGGCCAGCTGCTGCGTGTTTCCTGCCACTAGGCCAGCTGCAGTGTGTTTCCTGCCACTAGGCCAGCTGCATTGTGTTTCCTGTCACTAGGCTACAGTGTGTTTCCTGCCACTAGGCTGCAGTGTGTTTCCTGCCACTAGGCTACAGTGTGTTTACTGCCACTAGGCTGCAGTGTGTTTCCTGTCACCAGGCTGCAGTGTGTTTCCTGCCACGAGGCCAGCTGCAGTTTATTTCCTGCCACTAGGCCAGC
Source organism: Salmo trutta (assembly GCF_901001165.1). Taxonomy (NCBI): domain Eukaryota; kingdom Metazoa; phylum Chordata; class Actinopteri; order Salmoniformes; family Salmonidae; genus Salmo; species Salmo trutta. Next base: position 5,321,127 of record NC_042992.1, on the reverse strand, counting down.
TGCAGTGTGTTTCCTGCCACTAGGCCAGCTGCAGTGTGTTTCCTATCACTAGGCTGCAGTGTGTTTCCTGCCACGAGGCCAGCTGCAGTTTATTTCCTGCCACTAGGCCAGCTGCAGTGTGTTTCCTGTCACTAGGCTGCAGTGTGTTTCCTGCCACTAGGCTGCGGTGTGTTTCCTGCCACTAGGCCAGCTACAGCGTGTTTCCTGCCACTAGGCTGCAGTTTGTTTCCTGCCACTAGGCTGCAGTGAGGTTGCTGCCACTAGGCCAGCTGCAGTGTGTTTCCTGTCACTAGGCCAGCTGCAGTGTGTTTCCTGCCACTAGGCTGCAGTGTGTTTCCTGCCACTAGGCCATCTGCAGTGTGTTTCCTGTCACTAGGCCAGCTGCAACGTGTTTCCTGCTACTAGGCCAGCTGCAGTGTGTTTCCTGTCACTAGGCCAGCTGCAGTGTGTTTCCTGCCACTAGGCCAGCTGCAGTGTGTTTCCTGCCACTAGGCCAGCTGCAGTGTGTTTCCTGCCACTAGGCTACAGTGTGTTTCCTGCCACTAGGCCAGCTGCAGTGTGATTCCTGCCACTAGGCTGCAGTGTGTTTCCTGCCACTAGGCTACAGTGTGTTTCCTGTCACTAGGCCAGCTGCTGCGTGTTTCCTGCAACTAGGCCAGCTGCAGTGTGTTTCCTGCCACTAGGCCAGCTGCATTGTGTTTCCTGTCACTAGGCTACAGTGTGTTTCCTGCCACTAGGCCAGCTGCAGTGTGTTTACTGCCACTAGACCAGCTGCAGTGTGTTTCCTGTCACCAGGCCAGCTGCAGTGTGTTTCCTGCCACTAGGCCAGCTGCAGTGTGTTTCCTGCCACTAGTCCAGCTGCAGTGTGTTTCCTGCCACTAGGCCAGCTGCAGTGTGTTTCCTGCCACTAGGCCAGCTGGGAGCACAAGACGTGAAACAGATCAACACCTAATAAAATAGCAAATACCTAATGTCATGCTGTTTGGTACACGGCAAACAATAAACTCCACAGCTGGCAATTTCAAAATTCATGCAACTGATGGAACAACAATTGAAAGCGTTGATTGTTTCAAATATCTGGGTTTGATGATAGATTGGGAATTATCTTTTGGAAATCTTGTTAATTATAATAGAAAACTAACTGTAAGCTTAGGTTACTACACAGATCTAAGAAATTGTTTTACTGTATCCATCAAAACTCAACCAATACATTACTTTGCTAATTAGATGTCATTTATAAAATTCATTGCGGATTCATTCTTGGATACCATAAGACGGGTCATTGCATGTATGAATCACTTAACAAACCATAGACAACTGCATGGTACCAATTTATTTGTAAATAAATCAACTTAAGGAACATCTAACTTTACGAGACTCACACTGCTCCTTTCGACAACAGCGGTTGGAGCAAGATCTTTCAAATACAAATCTGACTGGAATAATTTACATATAGAAAATCAGGGCATTGAAATCACACAGTGAATTTAAGAAAGCCCTTTTTCAAATGTTAAATGTTTCAAACTATTTGTGTTTATAACTAATGGAAACATCACTATGTGAGGATATTTGTAAACAAAAAATATAAAACTCAATATAAAAAGCATGTAAAGTGTTGGTCCCATGTTTCATGAGCTGAAAATAAAACATCCCAGAAATGCACAAAAAAAGCTTATTTCTCTCAAATGTTGTGCACAAATTTGTTTTCATGTCTTGTTAGTGAGAATTTCTCTTTTTCCAAGATAATCCATCCACCTGACAGGTGTGGCATATCAAGAAGCTGATTAATAAACACCATGCTCATCACACAGGTGCACCTTGTGCTGGGGACAATAAAAGGCCACTCTAAAATGTGTAGTTTTGTCACACAACACAATGCCACAGATGTCTCAAATGTTAACAGATCGTGCAATTGGCATGCTGACTGCAGGAATGTCCACCATAGCTGTTGCCAGAGAATAGAGTGTTAATTTCTCTACCATAAGCTGCCTCCAATGTCGATTTAGAGAATTTGGCAGTAAGTCCAAACGGCCTCACAACCGCAGACCACATGTAACCACGCCAGCCCAGGACCTCCACATCTGGCTTCTTCAACAGCGCGATCATCTGAGACCAGCCACCCAGACAGCTGATGAAACAGCGTTTGCACAACCAAAGAATTTCTGCACAAACTGTCAGAAACCGTCTCAGGGATGCACATCTACTCGCTCATTGTCCTCACCAGGGTCTTGACCTGACTGCAGTTCGGCGTCGTAACACACTTCAGTGGGCAAATGCTCACCTTTGAAGGCCACTGGCACACTAGGGAAATGGGCTCTTTACGGATGAATCCCGGTTTCAACTGTACCAGTCAGATGGCAGACAGCGTGCCATCGATAAAATACAATTGTGTTCTTTGTGTGTAGCTTATGCCTGTGCATACCTTAACCCCATCGCCATCATGTGGCACTCTGTCCACAACGTTGACATCAGCAAACCGCTCGCCCACACAATGGTTTGCTGATGTCAACGTTGTGAGCAGAGTGCCCCATGGTGGTGGTGGGGTTAAGGTATGCACAGGCATAAGCTACATAGAACAAACACGAATGGATTTTAACGACGGCAATTTGAATACACGTAGATACTGTGACGAGAGCCTGAGGCCCATTGTCGTGCCATTCATCCACCGCCATCACCTCATGTTTCAGCATGATAATGCACGGACCCATGTCGCAAGGATTTGTACACAATTCCTGGAAGCTGAAAATGTCCCAGTTCCTCCATGGCCTGCATATTCATCCGACATGTCACCACCCATTTTTTAATAACTCAATTTACCCGTGCAGATTGATCTGCATTACACCCTCTCCCGCTACAAGGAGCACCTACTAGCGATCCGGCTGAATTTTGCACATCCCATGTAAGTGGTAACGATGAAATCTAAGTCTAATTAGTTATGTTTTTGTGACCAACTTTTTATTTGGTTTGTATTATTTTCAGGGGGGGGGGTGGTTACCGGTACAGTGGCATATTACCGGTACAGAGGGGTTGGTTACCGGTACAAAAACAATCAAATAAATGCATACAAAGTTGACCCTAACCCATTCCCCCACTTAGTCCCCATCCACGTGCCTGCATTCCCCCCAAACCATGTCCCCCCCCCCCCCACCTAGCCCTCCTCTCAAACTCCCCAAAGAAAGCATGCCTCCCACTCCTTGCTATCCCTCCCCAACAACCAAGGTTGCTTATCAGTCTCCCTCCCACCCAGCCATCCCCTGAGGCTCCACTTACATTCCCCCCAACTGCCCTCCCCCACAATGACCAGAGACCCCCACCCCATGCCACCCCTCCCCATGGGCCTGAAAGCAAGAAACGAATGAAAGTTTAAATAAATATCTAGAACTGGTATATGTGTGTTGGACTTTAGATTGTTCTTTGTAGAGTCAAATATATTTATCCAGGCCTCAATTGGTCCTTGATTATATCACCATTCATTCTCTCAGTTAATAATTATAATGTAATAACATCTATCAGTAACTGTATTCAGTAACTGGTTAAATGCGAGAGAGTGAGGTGATTTCTGTCTTAGAGCCAAAATCTTTTTTTTTTGCGTCAGTGCTGCCTGCCAGCAGTAATCGTCTCTGATTAAGAGATTCAAGAAGCTATCATCATTAAGTAACATAACAGATGCAAAGCATTTAATATTTACGTTCATGCACCTCGAAAATAATTTTGTCACTTTGCCCTAGAAGCATTTAACTGCAGGGCACTCCCACATCATGTGAAGGAATGATTTCGGGGACACAGTGAACAGTTGGGGGATGGTGCCAATCTCATCATAAAACATTTCCTTGTTGTTAAATATAGTCTGTGAACACAATTAAACGTATAAATTGGTGGTTCAGATTACGGTATGCCAAGGTCATATTTTTTCATATTCTGTTCTAGTTAAAGGGTTGTTCAGATTCAGTTAGATCTGTTGACCATACTTTTTTAATGGCTAGCTCAGAATATGAGCTTTCCAAAAGTTGTTTATAAATACATTATCTGGGCTCCCCGAGCCCAGATAATGTATTTATAAATCCTATCATTGGATGGTTAGGTAGTTGTGTTTTTCAAGGGACTCCAGAGGCCAGCATAGCTGACCTAAGTTGATAATATAGAAAAATGGAGTTGCCTGGTAATGTGTATGTGTCTTTCAAATCTTGGACTGTTCTTAAACCATGACTGTTCATGATATTGTCAAGGTTACAGATTCCACATTTGGATCATTGGGGGGGATGCAAAAGGCTGCCCTTCAGATCTCAAGGCATTATTGTGAAATATTTGAGTACGGGCATGCCATTTTGATTCTTAGTTATATTGTTTTTCAATTTTGTGCCAAATTGAAATTTTGTGAGCAATAATAGGACCAGAGCGTAGTTTACATTGTTTAATAAGGGCTATATCAGTGGAGACCACCTCTTCCAGGGCAATAGGAGACACCATATTACATTGTTTAAGGGCTATATCAGTGGAGACCACCTCTTCCAGGGCAATAGGAGACACCATATTACATTGTTTAAGGGCTATATCAGTGGAGACCACCTCTTCCAGGGCAATAGGAGACACCATATTACATTGTTTAAGGGATATATCAGTGGAGACCACCTCTTCCAGGGCAATAGGAGACACCATATTACATTGTTTAAGGGCTATATCAGTGGAGACCACCTCTTCCAGGGCAATAGGAGACACCATATTTCTCTCAGCCAGGGGGCAGAAGAATGTCTAAACTAATTTAGGATGAGGCAAATTGTGGCCTGGAAATACAATTTAAAGTTTGGTATGGATGCACATAGTCTTTTACCGTCTTCCGGTCTTCGTAAATTTGTTAATTTTATCCGGGACTGTTTAACTTGCGATATACATTTTGAAACTGCGTTATGGATTTTTTTCCCAATACCCAGAAGGGAGGACCATGGGAAGTATTGAACAACAGAAATTCAGCCTTGGCAATATATTCATTTTGACAATAGATATTCTGCTGGTTAAAACAAGTGGGATATTAGTCCATCTACTGAGGTCGGATTGAATTGATTTGAGCGTTCTGTTAAGGTTTCTGACAATAGTTTAATCTAAGGAAAGAAATATAGCTACTCCCAAATATTTAAAATGGGAAACGATTGGGATTCCATAAGTAGAAATCGAGTCCTCCATCGGGGTCTAGAGAGACAGTAAGGCTGATTTCGTTAGATACATTTCAGATCTTGAGATGGAGCTGAATTTGTCTATGATTCGCAGAGCTTTTGGGAGGGATTGAGATACATTGTCTAGATATAGTAAAATATTGTCTTTGTATAATGAGATTAAATGATCAGTAGATTTTAGAGTAATTGGTGTTATTTTCTTCGATTGGCGAATTGCCTGTGTAATAGGTGTGAAATGGCTAGCTAGTTAGCGGGGTGCGCGCTAATAGCGTTTCAATCGGTGACGTCACTCACTCTAAGACCTTGAAATAGTTGTTTCCTTTGCTCTGCAAGGGCCTCGGCTTTTGTGGAGCGATTGGTAACGATGATGCTGCGAGGGTGTCAGTTGTTGATGTGTGCAGAGGGTCCCTGGTTCGAGCCCAGGTAGGGGCGAGGAGAGGGACGGAAGGAACACTGTTACACCCGGGCCAGCGGTTTCATGGTGTAATAATAATAATAAAGAATAGCAACGGTGAAAATGGATCACCTCGTCTGCTGCTTGTTGTGATTCTGAACAGATATTGCCTGTTATAACTATGGCTGAGGGATTGGCATATAATATTTTTATCGTATTAATGAAATTGGAGTCAATTCCCATATATTCCAAGACAGAGATAAAACAGCCCAAGGAGCTTTGTTTCTGGTAAAATATATAACATATGAAATTATATGAGATTATAAACTGGGTGGTTCCAGCCCTGAATGCTGATTGGCTGACAGTCGTGGTATATCAGACCGTATACCATGGGTATGACAAAACGTTTATTTTTACTGCTCTAATTACGTTGGTAACCAGTTTATAATAGCAATAAGGCACCTCGGGGGTTTGTGGTATACGGCCAATATACCACCACTAAGGGCTGTGTCAGAGAATGAGTTCATTAGAGTTACCAGCCTCAGAAATTGCAGCCCAAATAAATGCTTCACAGAGATCAAGTAACAGACACATCTCAACATCAACTGTTCAGAGGAGACTGCGTGAATCAGGCCTTCGTGGTCAAATTGCTGCAAAGAAACCACTTCTAAAGGACACCAATAACAAGAAGAGACTTGTTTGGGCCAAGAAACATGGGCAATGGACATTAGACCGGTGAAAATCAATAATTTGGTCTGATGAGTCCAAATTTGAGATTGTTGGTTCCAACTGCCATGTCCTTGTGAGACGCAGAGTAGGTGAACGGATGAACTCTGCATGTGTGGTTCCCACCATGAAGCATGGAGGAGGTGTGACGGTGTGGGGGTGCTTTGCTGGTGACACTGTCAATTATTTATTTAGAACTGAAGGCACACTTAACCAGCCTGGCTACCACCGCATTCTGCAGCGATACGCCATCCCATCTGGTTTGCGCTTACTGGGACTATCATTTGTTTTTCAACAGGACAATGACCAAACACACCTCCAGGCTGTGTAAAGGCTATTTGACCAAGAAGGAGAGTGATGGAGTGCTGCATCAGATGACCTGGCCTCCACAATCAGCCGACCTCAACCCAATTGGGATGAGTTGGACCGCAAAGTGAACAAAAAGCAGCCAACAAGTGCTCAGCATATGTGGGAACTCCTTCAAGACTGTTGGAAAAGCATTCCAGGTGAAGCCGGTTGAGAGAATACCAAGAGTGTGCAAATCTTTAACACTTTTTTGGATACTACATAATTCCATGTTTATTTCATAGTTTTGATGTCTTCACTATTATTATGCAATGTAGAAAATAGTAAAAACAAAGAAAAACCTTCAATGAGTAGGTGTGTCCAAACTTTTGACTGTTATTGTGATTTTTCAGTTTTTATTTTTAATACATTTGCAAAAATGTCTTAAAACCGGTTTTTGCTTTGTAAGTATGGGGTTTTGTGTGTAGATTGATGAGGGAAAATAACAATTGAATCTATTGTAGAATAAGGTTGTAAGGTAACAAAATGTGGAAAAAGTCAAGGGGTCTGAATACTTTCCGAATGCACTGTAGATAGACACCCAAGTCCACTCCAGGGCAATGTGAATTCAGGCAAAAGAACCACTGCAACGTTAGCTAGCTCGGGTACAGAACTTCGACGGTTGCTAGCTTCGCTAACGTTAGCTTAAAAAAAAATCAAACCAAGAACACTTTTGACAGCGAATTCATAACGTCCGTCGGTTCAAAATATGCCTGAAAGCAGATAAAAGTAGTGAACTAGACATTAAGTCGTTCTCTCTAAATGCCGACGTTTAAGTCCTAGCAGAGTATGTCACATGATGGCGTGCCAAACATCCACGGCGCTCATGTCCTCTTGCCTGCATGGAATCGACATTGACTATCTTTCCCTGATGTCGTTTACTAATTTCAATCGGCAGTTTATACCTCCCAGTACCGGTTGCTCCTAAATCACGACTAACGGTGGTGCAATACTTTTCTTTCAGAGCACACTGCCGCCATGTTGCTTTGGTCCGTGCTATCCGGACTCCTTGTAACATCCTACCTCTCAAACTCAAGGCGGCATTCTGCCTTCTCCCTACAGTTCTCAGCCATTAGCTTCGCCCATGACTGGTTTATGTGAACTATAATCACAACACTGTGTTTTAACCTTTAGAAATGTCAATAATCATTGCTTGTGATTACGGCTTTCAAAACATATGGCCCTTATCTTTCATCAGCAAGATTTAGTTTTATTTAACTAAGAAATATTTCTTACTGTAGCAGATTACTGTTCCAGATCCACAGATCCATACAGCTATGGAGCCTCCATCCTACTAAACTACACTGTAGCAGTTACAGATCCATACAGCTATGGGGCCTCCATCCTACTAAACTACACTGTAGTAGTTACAGATCCGTACAGCTATGGAGCCTCCATCCTACTAAACTACACTGTAGCAGTTACAGATCCATACAGCTATGGAGTCTCCATACTACTAAACTACACTGTAGCAGTAACAGATCCATACAGCTATGGAGCCTCCATCCTACTAAACTAAACTGTAGCAGTAGGGCACAGATCCATACAGCTATGGAGCCTCCATCCTACTAAACTACACTGTAGTAGTTACAGATCCGTACAGCTATGGAGCCTCCAACCTACTAAACTACACTTCCTGAGGTGTTCAGAGTATGCTAGATAGCGAATTAGCTCAGGTTGTCTCCTCGTCTGTTTTCTGTAAACAAGCGCTGTAACATGGAGACATGGCTGTGTGAGAACACTAACCCTATCAAGGTGTGTATCAATTGAACCTTTTGTTTTATGGAAATGATTTGTTGCTGATATGAAAGATAAGGTCCTTATGCTTCTAAAACCGCACCGGAAGCATCACGTGTTAATGTTTAGACTGAGTGTCACGTGTTAATGTTTAGATTGAGCATTTGGGCTCTTAACAACAAAACTCCCCCCGACAGAAGACGCCTTCGTCCAATGACTTGGATGTGTGGAACTGAGAGTCAGGATCAACAGCTAGGGACATCCCTACCCCATTGAAATTGAACGTGGTTATGGTTAGGGTAAGGGTTAAGGGTAGGGACATCCCAAGGATCCCGGATAGCACTGACCATGTTACTTTCCTGCTGTTCGCAGCTGATCTGTGCATGGAGACAGGCGGACTCTGTAACTAGGCAACGGCAAGAGGTTCCCATGGCACCAGTGTGGATAAAAAGATGGCGTGAGTGAAGACTGGGAAGGTCTTTTGTTCCAAAATACAATAGGAAATAGTACTCTAATACAATATGAAATAGTACTCTAATACAATAGGAAATAGTACTCTAATACAATAGGAAATAGTACTCTAATACAATAGGAAATAGTACTCTAATACAATAGGAAATAGTACTCTAATACAATAGGAAATAGTACTCTAATACAATATGAAATAGTACTCTAATACAATAGGAAATAGTACTCTAATACAATAGGAAATAGTACTCTAATACAATAGGAAATAGTACTCTAATACAATAGGAAATAGTACTCTAATACAATAGGAAATAGTACTCTAATACAATATGAAATAGTACTCTAATACAATAGGAAATAGTACTCTAATACAATAGGAAATAGTACTCTAATACAATATGAAATAGTACTCTAATACAATAGGAAATAGTACTCTAATACAATATGAAATAGTACTCTAATACAATATGAAATAGTACTCTAATACAATAGGAAATAGTACTCTAATACAATAGGAAATAGTACTCTAATACAATAGGAAATAGTACTCTAATACAATATGAAATAGTACTCTAATACAATAGGAAATAGTACTCTAACCTAAATGTGTTTCTCACTGACACACAAAAAAAAATGCCAACTTTATTTTTGAACCATAAAATTATATTAGGCTGTTGTAAGTTGATGTTATATGTGATCAAACAAAGCAATATTAATAGCCAATAATAATAATAATACCCAATAAAAAATCCAATAATAATAATAGCCAATAATAAAAGCCAATATATTGTCTGTTCTTGACTTCTTGACTAAGGGGACTGCTTCTCCTAGCAAATCCAGCTCATAAGGGTTACTATGGAAACTGAGGGCAGCAGAGCCATAGTAACTGAAGATGCTTGTTGCCATGGCAATGAGGCCACGGTGTGTTTCCGTGGAGATGGCGCTTGAAGAGTGGGAGTCGTTTTCACTCACTCACACAGGTGTTGATTTTTAAAGTACAAGAAAAGACACCTTTCCTCTGAAAATAGCTCGTTTTTCCTCAACCGCTCAAAGTGGTTCAGTAGACCCAGGACCCTACTGACAAGCTTACTTCAG
>NC_042992.1:5136194-5306194 GCF_901001165.1 Salmo trutta | reverse complement strand
GAGTTCAGGGGCGTTGTTTGAGCTGTGCCAGCCTGCCAGTCAGTGAGTTCAGGGGCGTTGTTTGAGCTGTGCCAGCCTGCCAGTCAGTGAGTTCAGGGGCGTTGTTTGAGCTGCGCCAGCCTGCCAGTCAGTGAGTTCAGGGGCGTTGTTTGAGCTGTGCCAGCCTGCCAGTCAGTGAGTTCAGGGGCGTTGTTTGAGCTGTGCCAGCCTGCCAGTCAGTGAGTTCAGGGGCGTTGTTTGAGCTGTGCCAGCCTGCCAGTCAGTGAGTTCAGGGGCGTTGTTTGAGCTGCGCCAGCCTGCGGAGCAGCTGCTGCTGCCTGGCCTTCAGCTGCCGTTTCTCCTGCGCCCGCTGGCGCTCGCTGGAATGCAGCTGTCCCAGGTACTCAGTGGCGCGTGTCAGGATGGCCACCTTGGGCGTCTTTGAACACTCTGCCAAGCCGGGGATCTCATCCCGCAGTGTCAGGAAACGAGAGCGCAGGTCATTGCGCCGTTTCCGTTCCAGGAAGTTATGCGTCTTGCGTTTGTCTGTGTCCTCATAGTCGGAGGACTGGGGGCTGCAGGGGTGGGAGGAGGATAATCGGGGAGAGGCAGATGGGGATCCAAAGGGGGAGGGTGTGTTGGCGTCAGATGATTCCGACCCAACGGTTGCTACAGCGACATGTGGTTTGCTCTCAGAGTTCTGATTGGATGTGGAGGCGGGGTGCAGGGGTGGCTGTGTGTTAGAGAAGATATGAGAAGAGTTTGAGGGCTCGTGTCGGACCCTCTTTCTCGGGAGGTCGGGGGCTGTGTGTGTGTCGGGGGAGGGCGCTGCATAGTTGTGGTGCTGTTGGTGGATAGAGATGTGGAAGCGTTTCATACACGGGTCCAGAGGATCCGCCCGGACCGTGATTGTCACCGGCGTCCGCCTGTTTAACCCGCCGCCACGTCCCCCGGTAACTCTGCCGTTGACCAGCCGTCGGGACTTGTACTGCTTGTGTTCCACCGTCACCACGTCAATCTCCTCTTCGTCGTCATCATCATCATGGTCATGGCCACTAGATTCATCATCTGGTGGAACAATGAATGGAGAAGGTTAGTGACCACAGCAGAACAATGTCACAATAAGTATGATGTTGATTCCAGAAATCCCTTTTCATTGGCCCTTTTTAACCGCGTCGCCATATTTGATTATCAGCTGTTGTCAAACACACGTTGATCTTGAAAAAAATGACTCTCTTCCTCAATATTTCTGCAGTAAATTCAACTAGATGAAAAGACAAAATGAGTACGAACATCCTGGCATTTAAAGCATACCATTTTGTCTCTTCTATATTTCACATACTATAAAAAGTTATATTTTTGCATACCCATAATGCCCTACTATTTAGAACGTAGGTACAGGTATTTAGACATGGCCACACACTCTCAAACACACACACACACACACACACACACACACACACACACACACACACACACACACACACACACACACACCATAGCTCAGCCACGGGAGGTTGGTGGCACCTTAAAATTGGGGAGGACGGGCTCATGGTTATGGCTGGAGCAGAATCACTGGAATGGTATCAAATTCATCAAGAACACACAGTTTCCATTCTCTCCGTTCCAGCCATTATTATGAGCCGTCCTCCCCTCACCAGCTTCCTCTGAGCTCAGGCTCTCTCTCTCCGGTTATTCATCTCAGTCATGTGTCATGAGAGACACACACACACAGAGAGAGAGAGAGAGAGAGAGAGAGAGAGAGAGAGAAATAGACAGACACAAAAATAGAGAGAGAGAGAGAGAGAGAGAGAGAGAAATAGACAGACACAAATAGAGAGAGAGAGAGACAAATAGAGAGAGAGAGAGACAAATAGACAGACACAAATAGAGAGAGAGAGAGACAGAGAGCGAGACAGAGACCACTGCACAACCAGACACACCCCAACCAATCAATACCCCCCCCCCCAAAACAACCATTCCCACACCCTATATAGGGCTCCTCAGGTCAGACCAATGCCCATCCTGCCCTCCACCTCCGGCAAAGAAGGCCTGAGCATGAGTCACCCATACGCTCAGGCCGTGAGCAGGCAAACAGGCCCAACTCCCACTCTTACACTAGCCCAAGCCAATGGTATGTGTCAGATGCTCAGCAGACTCTGCTCACACTTACTGGTCTGAGGCCAAACCACACCACTATGGAACACAAAGCCTTTCACTATCTCATGCTGGAATATTCAAGATCTGAGGTCATCTGCCTTTGGCCTAAAGAGCAGGAATCCAGACTTCAAAGAAATCTGAAATACAGACATTGTCATCCTACAAGAAACATGGTATAGAGGAGATGGACCCACTGGTTGCCCTCTAGGTTACAGAGAGCTGGTAGTCCCATCCACCACACTACCAGGTGGGTGGTATAGAGGAGATGGACCCACTGGTTGCCCTCTAGGTTACAGAGAGCTGGTAGTCCCATCCACCACACTACCAGGTGGGTGGTATAGAGGAGATGGACCCACTGGTTGCCCTCTAGGTTACAGAGAGCTGGTAGTCCCATCCACCACACTACCAGGTGGGTGGTATAGAGGAGATGGACCCACTGGTTGTCCTCTAGGTTACAGAGAGCTGGTAGTCCCATCCACCACACTACCAGGTGGTATAGAGGAGATGGACCCACTGGTTGCCCTCTAGGTTACAGAGAGCTGGTAGTCTCATCCACCACACTACCAGGTGGTATAGAGGAGATGGACCCACTGGTTGTCCTCTAGGTTACAGAGAGCTGGTAGTCCCATCCACCACACTACCAGGTGGTATAGAGGAGATGGACCCACTGGTTGCCCTCTAGGTTACAGAGAGCTGGTAGTCCCATCCACCACACTACCAGGTGGGTGGTATAGAGGAGACGGACCCACTGGTTGTCCTCTAGGTTACAGAGAGCTGGTAGTCCCATCCACCACACTACCAGGTGGTATAGAGGAGATGGACCCACTGGTTGCCCTCTAGGTTACAGAGAGCTGGTAGTCTCATCCACCACACTACCAGGTGGTATAGAGGAGATGGACCCACTGGTTGTCCTCTAGGTTACAGAGAGCTGGTAGTCCCATCCACCACACTACCAGGTGGTATAGAGGAGATGGACCCACTGGTTGCCCTCTAGGTTACAGAGAGCTGGTAGTCCCATCCACCACACTACCAGGTGGGTGGTATAGAGGAGACGGACCCACTGGTTGCCCTCTAGGTTACAGAGAGCTGGTAGTCCCATCCACCACACTACCAGGTGGTATAGAGGAGACGGACCCACTGGTTGCCCTCTAGGTTACAGAGAGCTGGTAGTCCCATCCACCACACTACCAGGTGGTATAGAGGAGATGGACCCACTGGTTGTCCTCTAGGTTACAGAGAGCTGGTAGTCCCATCCACCACACTACCAGGTGGTATAGAGGAGATGGACCCACTGGTTGCCCTCTAGGTTACAGAGAGCTGGTAGTCCCATCCACCACACTACCAGGTGGTATAGAGGAGATGGACCCACTGGTTGTCCTCTAGGTTACAGAGAGCTGGTAGTCCCATCCACCACACTACCAGGTGGTATAGAGGAGATGGACCCACTGGTTGTCCTCTAGGTTACAGAGAGCTGGTAGCCCATCCACCACACTACCAGGTGGTATAGAGGAGACGGACCCACTGGCCTTCCCTGTAGCTCAGTTGGTAGAGCATGGTGTTTGCAACACCAGGGTTGTGGGTTCGATTCCCACAGGGGGCCAGCACAGAAACAAAAATGTATGAAATTGTATGAAATGTATGCATTCACTACTGAAAGTCGCTCTGGATAAGAGCGTCTGCTAAATGACTAAAATGTAATGTAAATGTAAAATGTTGTCCTCTAGGTTACAGAGAGCTGGTAGTCCCATCCACTAAACTACTAGGTGTGAAACAGGGAAGAGACTCAGGGGGTATGCTAATTTTGTATAGAGCAGACCTAACCCACTCTATTAAATTAGTCAAAACAGGAACATTTTACATTTGGCTAGAAATTCTAAAAGAAAATGATCACAACAGAGAAAAATGTCCTCCTGTGTGCTACCTATATCCCCCCACTAGAATCCCCATACTTTAATGAAGACAGCTTCTCCATCCTTGAGGTGGAAATCAGTCATTTCCAGGCCCAGGGACATGTACTAGTCTCTGGCGACCTAAATGCCAGAACCGGACAAGAACTTGACACCCTCAGCACACATGGGGACAAACACCTACCTGGAGGTGACAGCATTCCCTCCACCATATGCCCCCCTAGACACAACTATGACAACATAACCAACAAAAACGGGTCACAACTCCTGCAGCTCTGTAGGATGCTGGGTATGTACATAGTCAATGGTAGGCTTCGAGGGGACTCCTACGGTAGGTACACTTATAGCTCATCTCTTGGCAGTATTACTGTAGACTACTCTATCACTGACCTCAACCCAGAGTCTCTTAGAGCGTTCACAGTCAGCCTACTGACACCCCTATCAGATCACAGCAAAATCACAGTCTACTTGAACAGAGCAATACTCAACCACGAGGCATCAAAGCCCAACGAACTGCATGATCTCAAGAGAAGCCAGGATATACGTGGCCCACAAAATGAGCTGGAAACAGAGAGGCTCTTCCCGACCTCCTTCCAAATGTACGACCATATAAAAAGAGACACATTTATATCCCTCAAACCCACAACTCAAATTAAACAAACTCCTGTATCTGTGAGGTGAAATATCGCATTGCGCAAATTAAAAAGGTTGTGACCTGCTGACAAAAGAATAGGTCAACCAGTGGGTCAGAAACACCAACGTAAACCTTCCCCCATCACCATACCTATCTGCACATTTCTCACAATATTTATGTAACATTTTAAAAAATGTTACACATTTAACCGCTAATAATATATATTTTTTAAAGTTATGCTCATAACTTTGTGTGTAATGTTTACCGTTAAATATTTTAGGCATCGTTGGTTGTAAGAACTTCAGTCATTCACAGAAATCTCTTAGTCTTGGGTCAACGTGTGATTTTTAACACTGGGCCTTGATTTAACACGTCAATGTAATAATTGTTGATTTCAGCTCCAACTCTGACTAGACTCCAAGGAGCCAGTGGTAGTACTGCTGCTCCTTCCACCCATCCCAAATGGCACCCTAGTCCCTATATAGTGAACTACTTTTGACAAGAGCAAAAGAAAAAGAAAAAAAGAAAGAAAAAAAGGCAGTAGTGGACTAAATAGGGACCAAGTGTTCAATTTGGGATACAAGCCTCCTTGTAAATTGAAAGAGAAAGACACCAAAGTAATTGATTCCCTGTGGATTCGGCTGCTGTTGAAATGGTAATAGCCTGAAGATAAATATAATGGGAACCCAACGGCCCAGAGGGGAGGAAGGGGATTACAGGCTACAGAGGCTGTTCAAATGGTGGCCCGCGGAACAGATACGGCTCGTTTTGCAATTTAAAAATGGTCTTTTGATCAATTCAAGTTTTAATGTCACGTGCACAAGTACAGTGAAATGCCTTTCTTGTAAACTCTAACCCCAACAACGCAGTAATCAATATCAATGTAGCTGAAATAATAAGACATATGAAGAACACAAGTAAGCATACTATATACAGGGTCAGTTCAATACCATACTATATACAGTTAATACCATACTATATACAGTTAATACCATACTATATACAGTTAATACCATACTATATACAGGGTCAGTTCAATACCATACTATATACAGGATCAGTTAATACCATACTATATACAGGGTCAGTTAATACCATACTATATACAGGGTCAGTTAATACCATACTATATACAGTTAATACCATACTATATACAGGGTCAGTTAATACCATACTATATACAGTTAATACCATACTATATACAGGGTCAGTTAATACCATACTATATACAGGGTCAGTTAATACCATACTATATACAGGGTCAGTTAATACCATACTATATACAGTTAATACCATACTATATACAGGGTCAGTCAATACCATACTATATACAGTTAATACCATACTATATACAGGGTCAGTTAATACCATACTATATACAGGGTCAGTCAATACCATACTATATACAGGGTCAGTTAATACCATACTATATACAGGATCAGTTAATACCATACTATATACAGGGTCAGTTAATACCATACTATATACAGGGTCAGTCAATACCATACTATATACAGTTAATACCATACTATATACAGGATCAGTTAATACCATACTATATACAGTTAATACCATACTATATACAGGGTCAGTCAATACCATACTATATACAGTTAATACCATACTATATACAGGGTCAGTTAATACCATACTATATACAGTTAATACCATACTATATACAGGGTCAGTTAATACCATACTATATACAGGATCAGTTAATACCATACTATATACAGTTAATACCATACTATATACAGGGTCAGTTAATACCATACTATATACAGGGTCAGTTAATATCATACTATATACAGTTAATACCATACTATATACAGGGTCAGTTAATACCATACTATATACAGTTAATACCATACTATATACAGGGTCAGTTAATACCATACTATATACAGTTAATACCATACTATATACAGGGTCAGTTAATACCATACTATATACAGTTAATACCATACTATATACAGGGTCAGTCAATACCATACTATATACAGTTAATACCATACTATATACAGGGTCAGTTAATACCATACTATATACAGGGTCAGTTAATACCATACTATATACAGTTAATACCATACTATATACAGGGTCAGTTAATACCATACTAAATACAGGGTCGGTTAATACCATACTATATACAGGGTCAGTTAATACCATACTATATACAGGGTCAGTTAATACCATACTATATACAGGGTCAGTCAATACCATACTATATACAGTTAATACCATACTATATACAGGATCAGTTAATACCATACTATATACAGTTAATACCATACTATATACAGGGTCAGTTAATACCATACTATATACAGGGTCAGTTAATACCATACTATATACAGGGTCAGTTAATACCATACTATATACAGGGTCAGTCAATACCATACTATATACAGGGTCAGTCAATACCATACTATATACAGTTAATACCATACTATATACAGGGTCAGTTAATACCATACTATATACAGTTAATACCATACTATATACAGGGTCAGTTAATACCATACTATATACAGGATCAGTTAATACCATACTATATACAGTTAATACCATACTATATACAGGGTCAGTTAATACCATACTATATACAGGGTCAGTTAATACCGTACTATATACAGGGTCAGTTATTACCATACTATATACAGGGTCAGTTAATACCATACTATATACAGTTAATACCATACTATATACAGGGTCAGTTAATACCATACTATATACAGTTAATACCATACTATATACAGTTAATACCATACTATATACAGGGTCAGTTAATACCATACTATATACAGGGTCAGTTAATACCATACTATATACAGTTAATACCATACTATATACAGGGTCAGTTAATACCATACTATATACAGTTAATACCATACTATATACAGGGTCAGTCAATACCATACTATATACAGTTAATACCATACTATATACAGGGTCAGTTAATACCATACTATATACAGGGTCAGTTAATACCATACTATATACAGAGTCAGTTAATACCATACTATATACAGTTAATACCATACTATATACAGGGTCAGTTCAATACCATACTATATACAGGGTCAGTTATTACCATACTATATACAGGGTCAGTTAATACCATACTATATACAGGGTCAGTTATTACCATACTATATACAGAGTCAGTTAATACCATACTATATACAGTTAATACCATACTATATACAGGTCAGTCAATACCATACTATATACAGGGTCAGTCAATACCATACTATATACAGTAAATACCATACTATATACAGGGTCAGTTAATACCTTACTATATACAGGGTCAGTTAATACCATACTATATACAGAGTCAGTCAATACCATACTATATACAGGGTCAGTTCATACCATACTATATACAGGGTCAGTTCATACCATACTATATACAGGGTCAGTTAATACCATACTATATACAGTTAATACCATACTATATACAGGGTCAGTTAATACCATACTATATACAGGGTCAGTTATTACCATACTATATACAGGGTCAGTCAATACCATACTATATACAGTTAATACCATACTATATACAGGGTCAGTTATTACCATACTATATACAGGGTCAGTTATTACCATACTATATACAGTTATTACCATACTATATAAAGGGTCAGTTCAATACCATACTATATACAGTTAATACCATACTATATACAGGGTCAGTTCATACCATACTATATACAGGGTCAGTTAATACCATACTATATACAGGGTCAGTTAATACCATACTATATACAGGGTCAGTTAATACCATACTATATACAGGGTCAGTTAATACCATACTATATACAGGGTCAGTTAATACCATACTATATACAGTTAATACCATACTATATACAGGGTCAGTTAATACCATACTATATACAGTTAATGCCATACTATATACAGGGTCAGTTAATACCATACTATATACAGGGTCAGTTAATACCATACTATATACAGGGTCAGTTATTACCATACTATATACAGGGTCAGTTAATACCATACTATATACAGTTAATACCATACTATATACAGGGTCAGTTAATACCATACTATATACAGTTAATACCATACTATATACAGTTAATACCATACTATATACAGGGTCAGTTAATACCATACTATATACAGTTCATACCATACTATATACAGTTAATACCATACTATATGCAGGGTCAGTTAATACCATACTATATACAGGTTCAGTTAATACCATACTATATACAGGGTCAGTTAATACCATACTATATACAGGGTCAGTTAATACCATACTATATACAGTTAATACCATACTATATACAGGATCAGTTAATACCATACTATATACAGGGTCAGTTAATACCATACTATATACAGGGTCAGTTAATACCATACTATATACAGGGTCAGTTAATACCATACTATATACAGGGTCAGTTAATACCATACTATATACAGGGTCAGTTAATACCATACTATATACAGGGTCAGTTAATACCATACTATATACAGGGTCAGTTAATACCATACTATATACAGGGTCAGTTAATACCATACTATATACAGTTAATACCATACTATATACAGGGTCAGTAATACCATACTATATACAGGGTCAGTTAATACCATACTATATACAGGGTCAGTTAATACCATACTATATACAGGGTCGTTAATACCATACTATACAGTTAATACCATACTATATACAGGACCAGTTAATACCATACTATATACAGGGTCAGTTAATACCATACTATATACAGGGTCAGTTAATACCATACTATATACAGGGTCAGTTAATACCATACTATATACAGGGTCAGTTAATACCATACTATATACAGGGTCAGTTAATACCATACTATATACAGGGTCAGTTAATACCATACTATATACAGGGTCAGTTAATACCATACTATATACAGTTAATACCATACTATATACAGGGTCAGTTAATACCATACTATATACAGGGTCAGTTAATACCATACTATATACAGGGTCAGTTAATACCATACTATATACAGTTAATACCATACTATATACAGGACCAGTTAATACCATACTATATACAGGGTCAGTTAATACCATACTATATACAGGGTCAGTTAATACCATACTATATACAGGGTCAGTTAATACCATACTATATACAGGGTCAGTTAATACCATACTAAATACAGGGTTAGTTAATACCATACTATATACAGGGTTAGTTAATACCATACTATATACAGTTAATACCATACTATATACAGGGTCATTTAATACCATACTATATGCAGGGTCAGTTAATACCATACTATATACAGGTTCAGTTAATACCATACTATATACAGGGTCAGTTAATACCATACTATATACAGGATCAGTTAATACCATACTATATACAGTTAATACCATACTATATACAGGGTCAGTTAATACCATACTATATACAGGGTCAGTTAATACCATACTATATACAGGGTCAGTTAATACCATACTATATACAGGGCCAGTTAATACCATACTATATACAGGGTCAGTTAATACCATGCTATATACAGGGTCAGTTAATACCATACTATATACAGGATCAGTTAATACCATACTATATACAGGGTCAGTTAATACCATACTATATACAGGGTCAGTTAATACCATACCAAATACAGGGTCGGTTAATACCATACTATATACAGGGTCAGTTAATACCATACTATATACAGGTTCAGTTAATACCATACTATATACAGGGTCAGTTAATACCATACTATATACAGGATCAGTTAATACCATACTATATACAGTTAATACCATACTATATACAGGTTCAGTTAATACCATACTATATACAGGTTCAGTTAATACCATACTAAATACAGGGTCGGTTAATACCATACTATATACAGGGTTAGTCAATACCATACTTACAATGTGCAGGGGGCTCCCGAGTGGCGCAGAATTAAAAGAAAAAGCCATATCTCAGACTGGTCAATAAAAATAAAAGATTAAGATGGGCAAAAGAACACAGACACTGGACAGAGGAACTCTACCTAGAAGGCCAGCATCCCTGAGTCGTCTCGTCACTGTTGACGTTGAGACTGGCGTTTTGAGGATACTATTAAATGAAGCTGCCAGTTGAGGACTTGTGTTTCTCAAACTAGACACTGTAATGTACTTGTCCTCTTGCTCAGTTGTGCACCAGGGCCTCCCACTCTTTCTATTCTGGTTAGCGCCAGTTTGCGTTGTTCTGTGAAGGGAGTAGTACACAGCGTTGTACGAGATCTTCAGTTTCTTGGCAATTTCTCACATGTAATAGCCTTCATTTCTCAGAACAAGAATAGACTGTCGAGTTTCAGGAAAAGGTTCTTTGTTTCTGGTCATTTTGAGCCTGGAATCGAACCCACAAATACTGATGCTCCAGATATTCAACTAGTCTAAAGAAGGCCAGTTTTATTGCTTCTTTAAGCAGGGCAACAGTTTTCAGCTGTGCTAACATACATGCAAAAAGTGTGGAAGCTAAAGCTTGGTCGCAAATGGTTTTTCCAAATGGACAATGACCCAAAGCATACTTCCAAAGTTGTGGCAAAATGGCTTAAGGACAACAAAGTCAAGGTATTGGAGTGGCCATCACAAAGCCCTGACCTCAATCCCATCGAAAATTTGTGGGCAGAACTGAAAAAGTCTGTGCGAGCAAGGAGGCCTAGAAACCCAACTCAGTTACACCAACTCTGTCAGGAGGAATGAGCCAAAATTCACCCAACTTATTGTGGGAAGCTTGTGGAAGGCTACCCAAAACGATTGACCCAAGTTAAACAATTTAAAGGCAATGCTACCAAATACTAATTGAATGTATGTAAACTTCTGACCCACTGGGAATGTGATGAAATAAATAAAAGCTGAAATAAATCATTCTCTTTACTATTATTCTGATATTTCACATTCTTAAAATAAAGTGGTGATCCTAACTGACCTAAGACAAGGAATATTTACTAGGATGAAATGTCAGGAATTATGAAAAACTGAGTTTAAATGTATTTGGCTAAGGTGTATGTAAACTTCCGACTTCAACTGTAGGTATCTAGGTGGGTGAGGGCAGTGTGGAGTGCAATTGAGATTGTGTCATGGATCTGTTGAGGTGGTATGCAAATTAGAGTGGGTCTCAAGGGTATCTGGGATGATGGAGTTAATGTGTTGCCATAACCAGCCTCTAAAAGCACATCCTGATTACAGATGTGAGTGCTACAGGGTGGTAGTTATTGTGGCATGAAACCTTAGAGTTCTTGGGGACAGGAATTACAGACTGGGACAAAGAGAGGTTGAAAATTGTCGTGCATATGCCTGCCAGCTGTTCTGCACATGCTTTGAGAAAACACCTTGGAATACCTTTAGGCCCCGCAACCTTGACCTGATTAAAGACCTTTCTCACGTCGGCTTCAGAGAGCGAGATCACCCAATCGTCTTAACATGAATTAAAAACAAATCTGGCAAAAAAAATCTAATGTTAATGCCAAAAGGAGCCCTCGTCCAATATTCTCCAATGGGAGAATCTGTTTTTCTGTAGTCCCGTCCATTAAGTGCTGTCAATCAATATTATCCAACGTACCAGTTACAGCCAATCAGAGCTGCTAACAGGGGTGCAGGGTCTGTCTGGCCGCCTATTGGCTCTTTCACCAAATCAGATCACTAAACTTCCTCATACACCAGAGCGTGCTTTGTGCTTAACTCAGCGACGACTTAAACACCATGGACTCAGTTATGGGCTATCAGAAATGTTATCCTAGCAACACCTAGCCTGCAACATGGCTTGTTTTCATTAACTTCTCCTAGCAACATCTAGCCTGCAACATGGCTTGTTTTCAGAAACTTTAACCTAGCAACATCTAGCCTGCAACATGGCTTGTTTTCAGAAACTTTATCCTAGCAACATCTAGCCTGCAACATGGCTTGTTTTCAGAAACGTTATCCTAGCAACACCTAGCCTGCAACATGGCTTGTTTTCATTAACTTTAACCTAGCAACACCTAGCCTGCAACATGGCTTGTTTTCATTAACTTCTCCTAGCAACATCTAGCCTGCAACATGGCTTGTTTTCAGAAACTTTAACCTAGCAACATCTAGCCTGCAACATGGCTTGTTTTCAGAAACTTTATCCTAGCAACATCTAGCCTGCAACATGGCTTGTTTTCAGAAACGTTATCCTAGCAACACCTAGCCTGCAACATGGCTTGTTTTCATTAACTTTAACCTAGCAACACCTAGCCTGCAACATGGCTTGTTTTCATTAACTTTACCCTAGCAACACCTAGCCTGCAACATGGCTTGTTTTCAGAAACCGTAACCTAGCAACACCTAGCCTGCAACATGGCTTGTTTTCAGAAACGTTATCCTAACAACACCTAGCCTGCAACATGACTTGTTTTCAGAAACATTATCCTAGCAACACCTAGCCTGCAACATGGCTTGTTTTCAGAAACGTTATCCTAACAACACCTAGCCTGCAACATGGCTTGTTTTCAAAAACATTATCCTAACAACACCTAGCCTGCAACATGGCTTGTTTTCATTAACTTTATCATAGCAACATCTAGCCTGCAACATGGCTTGTTTTCAGAAACTTTAACCTAGCAACATCTAGCCTGCAACATGGCTTGTTTTCGAAGTTGAGCATCATGGTCTATGTCATCAGTACAGATCACTCCGTGATGTCAGCGTTTTTAGATAAACTGAAAAGCTAACTTTGCAACGAGATGAAGTCCCCACAGAGGTGATGCAATTTATTACAGGGACTTGTTCTCTACTGATGCAGGGGAGAGACTTCTCTTCAAAAAGCTGGGCAACAGAAATGCCATGCATTAAAAAAAATGTATGTGTAGAAAAAATAACAATAAACAAGACAGAAAATAAGTAAATGATAAAGAACTAGAAACCAGAATATGATGCTGGTCAACTGAGATAAAATGTCTCCTATGTGTAGGTGAATGAAAAGATGAAGCTATGTACAATGGACAGGAAAGTAGAAATGTATGAATTAGGCTAATCTTCAAGCACTTAAAAGGATATTTTTTTAGCAACATTTTAATGTTAATAAAAGTGCTTCATAAGATTAGAATTGTGTTTGTGTCTTGTTTTACATATATATATACACATATACATATACATATATTTAGGGTTATTCAATATATATATATGTAACAGTGTAGGTTCCGTCCCTCTCTTCGCCCCAACCTGGGCTCGAACCAGGGACCCTTGTGTGTATAGCCGCAGCTTTTGTGGCGCGATGGGTAACGATGCTTCGTGGGTGTCAGTTGTTGATGTGTGCAAGGGTCCCTGGTTCGAGCCCGGGTTGGGGCGAAGAGAGGGACGGAACCTACACTGTTACATATAAATATATATATATATATAGCGGTTTTAGGAAGATCAATCCCATGTAGAGCATGTCTGACCCCCTGTAAATAACCATTTAAAAAAAAAAAGTCTGGCCCCTTAAGATTATAGTTGAATAACCCTGCTCTATACCATTATCATGCATGGGGTCAGAGAGATAAGGATAGATTGGTTCCTAGGTATCTAGTACTTTTCTGAGGTCTATTCTGCATTTTCCATTAAAACTCCATTTTCCTTTTAAACACTTCTGTGCTGAACTAGTGTATGCCTACCTGCACTGAGGAATCATTCATTCCTAGCTTTCTAGCATCCAACCCCCTTCATACAGTATTGAAATAGATGAGACCACATTTCTGACTTAATACATATAAATATCAAGCCTTGGTATGAAACAGTGTCACACATTGCAAGAGATTTAACAAGGTGAATGTCCATTCTTATCACTGGCCTACACAATTGGTGCTGTTGCCCCTTCAGTTCAGGAAGGAAGGAATGCCAAGACTCTGGACTGCAACAAGTCTCCATTGTGACATTCAACACACATTAGATAGAGAGACTAGTGCACTTCATGCCAACCTAAATACCTACACTGAAGGCCAATAGAAAGTAGCTCTATGAAATTAAGAGAATGTAGAGAGCATATTTAATACAAGTTATTCTGTTTATCCAAGAAGTGCATCACAGATACATATATATATATAACATATAAAAATGTAACGTGTTTCTTTCAGTGTAGTTGAGGATGAGGAAATGATAAGAACATTAAAGTGAACGGTAAATGATACTTGAGAAGTGTGTGTAGCCCGGGACTCTTCTTTCTAGCAGCTGGTGTCTTGGACCATAGTCAAGAAACAGATGTTTCAGATGGGTGGGTCATTTTCACAAAGCAGTGGGGCAGCGAGGGGCAACAGCAATGCAGTCACTAAGCCTATAGCCTTCCGCAGCCACATTACAACCAATACTGTTAAACAAAAACACATTTTGAAAACTGCCACCTAGGCTAAAAAAAACTTTGTGGCCAGTAAGGTCACTATGGCAAATTGGCTACATCCACACTTATGCATGGCATTATATGTATTGTAACGACCCTGGGTTTATAAGCGCGGAAATCAACTCTGCCGCTTGAGCATGCTTTTGCGGCACAGTCGATAGCGCGCCGGACTTCGGGCTTGAAGGTCGAGGGTTCGAGACCTGCTCCCTGCTTGCTGTTTCATTACAATATATATATATCAGCTTTTCATAGTCAGTTTCACAGTCCAATGTTGAACTTATAACGTACCTGATGAGTCTGTGTGGGTCTCTGAACCGGAGGACACCGACGGTTTCTTAAACATTCCCCCGGTTAGCGGGAAGGCGAGAACAGCAGCCGGGTCCACACAATCCGTCGCCGGGCTACCGAGAACTGGAACAGCAGCGTCCACTGGTACCGTCACGCACTGCGCCCTCCCGGCGGTGCTGACGGCAGCTCCCAACGCCTGCACGGGCAGTTTAGTCGGCACCGACACCGGACAGGAGGCAAGCCGCTCCCCGACAACTTTCTCCAGCTGCTTACCCGCCGAAAAGCTACTCCACATGCAGTCCTGTACGATAATGGAGCTCAGGTTCCCCAAAGCCTCGTCGGCGGAGCTGAGTTTACACGGCACATCCTGGTCGTCCTCTTGACCCAAAAACTGAGACACCCACTCGAGTTTGTCCCCCAGCGAAGGGTAGACCATCCCGACCCCGGCGGCCCCCTCCAAAGTCCGGATAGGAGACATGGGCGGGGTTGGTACAAGCTCGAATTTCTTCCATATGTCCTCGCTGGGCGCAGTGGATTTAGAGAAATCCTCGTCCGGATCGTGGTCGTCGTAGAAATAATGTTGGTAGTGATCGTACTCCATCTCCCAGCCGGACTCATAGCGAGAAGAGGCGGTGGAGTTTATTCCCGGCATCTAGAGGTCAGGCCAGGCGTGGTTGAGGAAGCGCACTGTGTGATCTGATCTCCGTTATCTCTAGTCTACCTTGGAACAGAGAGAGGGTACTTGGAATCAGCCTAGCACGTTGGACTGCTATGATAAACACAGTAGTCTGTTATGATAAAACGACATAACAACAAGTTTCGCAACATAGTTGCATTACATAATAAAACAGTCCAACTGCACCGAGGAAAATAGAGTTACAGGTCAGCGACCCTGTTTGTCGGCTAAAAACCAAACGCTTTTAACACCCTGTATGTTTCGTTACGGTTACGTGGCTAATAAAATGCAGTTTTAAATAGTTGCCAAAACAACAATTCCCAAGATATCTCAATAACAAACAAAAAAAAAAGTGTTGAGTCTTTAGAGCAACACTCAACGTTTTACGGTAACCAAAACAAAACCGTTATCTCACAAAGCATTGAGAGACAAGAGAGCAAATAAATACCAATCCACTGGTAGGCCTAAATCTAACTACAGGCGTGTTCACAAACCCAAACTTCTGAAACACTGCGATGTATGTCTTCTAGTAATGGTCGAGAGTAAAGAAACAGAACACACTTCCGTCCGGGGATGGAAAAAAATATATATATATATTTTTGTTTTATCTTTGTTAAATATTTGAATAATCCTTTTAGCGTTGGTGAAATTGAACGGGAGTCTTCTTAATGAATTCCTATAATGCGTAGTAACCAACACAGCGACGCTGAAGCTTCTTTTCGGTAAATTACTCTCAATAAATAGCTGTTGTTTATCAGTTGAACGCTCAAACTGGGAAAAGTAACTCGTAGGTCTACTTTCCACATCCAGTAACTTAGATAGATTTCACAATAGACACTTGACAACCGGACTACTGCACTATATGATGCGGGAGAGAAAGACGGGGATTTGCATAAAAGGCGGGGGGAGAGGAGAAAAGCCACGCCTGCCGTTTAAAGGGACATAGTCCTTTTTCAGAGTCCCTTTTCAATGAGTCCTTTTTCAAAGAGTCCTTTTTCAAAGAGTCCTTTTTCAAAGAGTCCTTTTTCAAGGAGTCCTTTTTCAAGGAGTCCTTTTTCAAGAAGTCCTTTTTCAAGGAGTCCTTTTTCAAAGAGTCCCTTTTCAAAGAGTCCTTTTTCAAAGAGTCCTTTTTCAAGGAATCCTTTTTCAAGGAGTCCTTTTTCAAGGAGTCCTTTTTCAAGCATGTCATGATGCAACATTACAAGACTGTGATTTAATAACCACGTGACCATGATATAGACCTCACCCGACCCACGGCTTGTTCACCCTGCTGTGCGTCAAAGCTGCGACAGAGAGACATATATATATACAAGCCGGGCTCCGACTAGTATCCTGCACTGAACATTAGACACTGTCTCTAAGCCAGCTACCTTCGATACTCCACTCTGCATCTTAGACACTGCTTTAATTTTAATAATGTTTACATAATGTTTTATCACTCAGTATATCCTACTGTATTCTAGTCATGGCTCATCCTATATAACTACTGCTGTACTCACCTTTTCAATTCATATATTGTCCAAACTGTCTATACACACAATTATATATAACTACTGTCTATACACACAATTATAAAAATATACTGTATATACACACCATCGTATATAACTACTGTCTATACACACCATCCTATATAACTACTGTCTATACACACCATCCTATATAACTACTGTCTATACACACCATCCTATATAACTACTGTCCATACACCCCATCCTTTATAACTACTGCTGTCCATACCTTTTCTATTCACATACTGTCCATACTGTCTATACACATTATTCACATACATATATATTCTTTATATTCCAGACCGAGGTCCAGAAGCTAATGGTGTGTTCAAGAAAACTGGGAACTCGGGAAAAACTAGGTCAAATCATTATGTCAGTGATCTTAAGGTCGGAAAAGCTCGGAAAAGCTTAAGGTCGGAAAGCTCTAGAAAGAGCCCCGAGTTGCCGACTTGGAATTCCTAGTTGGATGATCGTTCAAAATGAATTTTCACAGTCAGAGCTCGTTTTTTTCTCTCCCCGAGTTCACAGTTGTCTTATTAAACCCACTGAAGTCGGAGATTTCAGAGTTCCAAGTTCAGAGCTCCCAGGTGTTTTGAACTGGGCATAATTTCCTGCAATTCTATCCATTTTGCTGTATTATCGACATAGCTCATTCTAATATTTCTACTACTGTACATTGTATTTTAGTTACATTGTTTATACACATTGCATATTTTCTTATATACTGGATTGTTGACATAGTTCAGTCTAATTGTATCTACTGCTGTACCTATCACTCATTGTATATCTTGTGTAATCCGGTGTCGATAGATATATACGTATTGATTACATTTGGAATACTGTTACAGTGCTATTTGAGCTGTTATTGGAATCTTGTGTGTGTGTCCGTGTGTGTGTGTCCGTGTGTGTGTCTGTGTGTGTGTGTGTGTCCGTGTGTGTGTCCGTGTGTGTGTGTCGTCCGTGTGTGTGTGTGTGTGTGTGTGTGTGTGTGTGTCCGTGTGTGTGTGTCCGTGTGTGTGTCCGTGTGTGTGTGTGTGTGTCCGTGTGTTTGTGTCCGTGTGTGTGTGTGTGTGTCCGTGTGTGTGTGTGTTGTGCCAAACATATGGCTGCGGTGTCTGATGTCCTCAGTGGATCTTAAGGCTCTTAAAGGCTCGAACACGTCGCACTGAATGTGCTTCTAGCGTCCGTCTGCCGATCGTTCAGCGCGTTGTGTTTTTACGTACCATCCGCTGTAGTCGTTTGACTGGCGACATTTTTCACTACATCGTTGCTCACTTGGTTTGCAAATTACGCTCAGAGGTGCTAAGTACTCTCGGCCAGCAAACGCTATTGGTGTGTCGGAGCCTTTATAGTATGTCTGCGATCAATAGCATCTTGATGATGTGAAAGACCCTCCGTGTCACAAACACCCACGCATCACGCATTTCAGTCGATAGTGAAGCCAAGCCAGTGTTCTGCTCTGTTAGGCCACGTGTATCTGCTCACCAGCTGATCACACACACACACACACACACACACACACACACACACACACACACACAATGCTGCTGCGCACACAACCTCCATCTGCCTCATTCAGTCCACCAGATCTACAGTCCCCCGACCTGACAGGGAATAGAGAGACTTAAAGGGTTCTCTCCCATTTCCCTGAGGAAGTTACATTACATAAAGACAGCTGAAGACTTTGATGCCTCTCACTGACTCTCTCTCACTCACTCTCCAATTGAAGGGCTTTATTGGCATGGAAAACATATGTAAACATTGCCAAAACAAGTGAAATAGATAAACAAAAATTCCAAATGAATGAAGACATATTTCAAATGTCATATTACGTGAAAATAGTTCAAGTACAAAAGGGAAAATAAATAAACATAAATATGGGTTGTATTTACAATGGTGTTTGTTCTTCACTGGTTGCCCTTTTCTTGTGGCAACAGGTCACAAATCTTGCTGCTGTGATTTTATCAAAGTTTATCAAAATTGGGTTTGTGTTACACGGAGCGGCACAGGGGGAACCCAAGGGCGGACTTAGACGAGGAAACAGAGATGAATGAACCAAGGTATTTATTGTAACATATGGAGTGCAGATCCTTGGAAGCTTGGATGAGTTGTAGGAAACCAGATGTGGAGGCTGAGGTTGGAGTGTGCTGGGTTGGGACAGGGTTAAACAGGTCCGGAGGGGAATCCAAGGGAGTGGTGATCCCAGAACAGGGTGGCAGGTTGGTGAGATGTGGAACAGGAAACAGGAGCCAAAGTCAGGGCGGCAAGACTGCAATGAAGAGGATAAACAGCGTCATGCAGGAAAACAGGTACAGCAGGGTAACAATAATGGCTAGAA
This sequence comes from Salmo trutta, assembly GCF_901001165.1. Lineage (NCBI taxonomy): Eukaryota > Metazoa > Chordata > Actinopteri > Salmoniformes > Salmonidae > Salmo > Salmo trutta. The sequence continues at coordinate 5,286,338 of NC_042992.1, read as the reverse complement.
GCGTGAACTGACTGAGCAGAGATCACAATCTGGCAGAGTGGAAGTGGCAGAACTGAGTATTTGTAGAGGTCTTGATTATAGAATGGGTTGCAGCTGGTAGGAATCTGCTCTGACTCCAGCACACCTGTCTCCAACCACACAAACAGAAAGGAAGGGGGAGAGAGAGAGAGTCTGTACTGTGGGAATGGCTGCTGGTCAAGCAGACACCGGATAACCACTAGGGGGTGTGGCAGAAGCAGATGTGACAGATTGTTTTTGAATTCTTTGTGTATCTGTGTAATCTGAGAGAAATATATGTCTCTAATATGGTCATACATTTGGCAGGAGGTTAGGAAGTGCAGCTCAGTTTCCACCTCATTTTGTGTGCAGTGTGCACATAGCCTGTCTTCACTTGAGAGCCAGGTCTGACTATTCCGGCCTTTCTCAATAGCAAGGCTATGCTCACGGATTCTGTACATAGTCAAAGCTTTCCTTAAGTTTGGGTCAGTCACAGTGGTCAGGTATTCTGCCACTGTGTATTCTCTGTTTAGGGCCAAATAGCATTCTAGATTGCTTAGTTTTTTTGTTAATTCTTTCCAATGTGTCAAGTAATCACCTTTTTGTTTTCTCATGAATTGGTTGGGTCTAATTGTGTTGCTGTCCTGGGGCTCTGTGGGGTCTGTTTGTGTTTGTGAACAGAGCCCCAGGACCAGCTTGCTTAAGGGACTGAGATTTACTGTCAGGGCTCAAGTCTGACAGAATCTGTGCATAAGATCTAGATGCTGCTGTAGGCCCTCCTTGGTTGGGAACAGAAGAACCAGATCATCAGCAAACAGTAGACATTTAACTTCAGATTCTAGTAGAATGAGGCCGGGTGCTGCAGACTGTTCTAGTGCCCTCGCCAATTCGTTGATATATATGTTGAAGAGGGTGGGACTTAAGCTGCATCCATGTCTCACCCCATGGCCCTGTGGAAAGAAATGTGTTTTTTGTCAATTTTAACCGCACATTTGTGGTTTGTGTAAATGGATTTTATAATGTGGTATGTTTTTCCCTCAGCACCACTTTCCATCAATTTGTATAGCAGAACCTCGTGTCAAATTGAGTCAAAAGCTTTTTTAAATCAACAAAGCATGAGAAGACTTTGCCTATGTTTTGTTTTGTTTATTTGTTAATTAGGGAGTGCAGGCCCACACCAAAAGATCCACAGATGATGAAATCTCTATTGCACTCCACACTGCCCTTTCCCACCTGGACAAAAGGAACACATATGCGAGAATGTTATTCATTGACTTCAGCTCAGTGTTCAACACCATAGTGTCCTCAAAGCTCATCAATAAGCTTAGGACCCTGGGACTAAACACCTCCCTCTGCAACTGGATCCTGGTGGTAAGGGTAGGTAACAACTTATCCGCCACTCTGATCCTCCACACGGGAACCCCTCAGGGGTGCGTGCTCAGTCCCCTCCTTTACCCCCTGTTCACTCATGACTTCATGGCCAGGCATGACACCAACACCACCATTAAGTTTGCTGATGACACAGCAGTGGTAGGCCTCATCCCCGACAAATATGAGACAGCCTATAGGAAGGAGGTCAGAGACCTGGCCGTGTGGTGCCAGGACAGCAACCTCTCCCTCAACGTGATCAAAACAAAGGAGATGATTGTGGACTACAGGCAAATAAATTCTAGGTGGCTCCCATTTGGGCTGTAGTATTGTGGCGCGCGTGGATGAGAGCACACACTTAGTTATTTATCTCCGGTAATGAACATACTATTCTCCATCTTAAATTTGATTGTTTATTTACATATTAGGGTACCTGAGGATTGATTAGAAATGTCGTTTGACTTGTTTGGATGAAGTTTATTGGTAACTTTTGGGATTCATTTGTATGCATTTTCAACGAGGGAAACCGGTGGATTACTGAGTCAAGCGCACCAACTAAACTGACTTTTTTGGGATTTAAAGAAGGACTTTATCGAACAAAAGGACCATTTGTTATGTAGCTGGGACCCTTGGGATTGCAAACCGAGGAAGATCTTCAAAGGTAAGTGATTTATTTTATCGCTATTTCTGACTTTCGTGACGCCTCTGCTTGTTTGGAAAATGTTTGTAATGCTTTTGTACGCGGGGCGCTGTCCTCAGATAATCGCATGGTATGCTTTCGCCGTAAAGCCTTTTTGAAATCTGACAAAGTGGCTGGATTAACAAGAAGTTTAGCTTTTAAATGATGTAAGACACTTGTATTTTCATGAATGTTTAATATTACGAATTTTGTATTTTGAATTTCGCGCTCTGCAATTTCACCGGATGTTGGCCAGGTGGGACGCTACCCCAAAGAGGATAAAAGGCGGTGTCAGAGGAAGGCCCTAAAAATTGTCTAAGACTCCAGCCACCCTAGTCATAGACTGTTATCTCTGCTATCGCACAGCAGGCGGTACCGGAGCGCCCCCCAACCCTCCTCCTCTCTTTTATACGTTGCTGCTACTCTCTGTTTATTATCTATGCATAGACACTTTACTTTAACTCTACATGGGGTACCGTACACATTGACTCTGTACCGGTACCCCCTGTATATAGCCTCCATATTGACTCTATACCGTAACACCCTGTATATAGCCTCCCTATTGACTCTATACCGTAACACCCTGTATATAGCCTCCACATTGACTCTGTACCGTAACACCCTGTATATAGCATCCACATTGACTCTGTACCGGTACCCCCTGTATATAGCCTCCACATTGACTCTGTACCGGTACCCCCTGTATATAGCCTCCACATTGACTCTGTACCGGTACCCCCTGTATATAGCCTCCACATTGACTCTGTACCGGTACCCCCTGTATATAGCCTCCACATTGACTCTGTACCGGTACCCCCTGTATATAGCCTAGCTATTGTTATTTTACTGCTGTTCTTTAATTATTTGTTACTTTTCTATTACATTTTTTTTATGTATTTTAATTTTTTTATGTTTTATTATTTTTTTGTATAATTATTATGTTTTGATGTATTATCATTTATTTTTTTACTTATCAATTCTTCACATAAGACTTATTTTTCTTAAAACTGCATTGTTGGTTAAGGGCTTGTAAGTAAGCATTTCACTGTAAGGTGAATACCTGTTGTATTCGGCGCATGTTTACATTTTACATTTACATTTTAGTAATTAAGCAGACGCTCTTATCCAGAGCGACTTACAGTAGTGAATGCATACATTTCATACATTTTTTTTCTTCTGTACTGGTCCCCCGTGGGGACAATTTGATTTGAAAAAGATTGGAGAAGTGGTTTACCCATATATTTCTATTTTGGATAGATAACTGTTGTGGTTGTTTGTTTAGTGTTTTCCAATTTTCCCAGAAATTGTTAGAGTCTACAGAATCTTTAATTACATTGAGCTGATTTCTTACATGCTGTTCCTTTTGTTTCCGTAGTGTATTTCATTGTTTTTAGAGATTCACCACAGTGAAGGCATAGGCTCAGGTTTTCTGGGTCTCTATGTTTTGGTTGGAGAGGTTTCTCAATTTCTTTGAGGTTTTTTGCATTTTCCGTCAAACCATTTGTCATTGTTGTTCATTTTCTTGGGTTTTCTGTTTGATTTTTTTTTTATTTGATAGGGACGCTGAGGTAAAATATACTGTTTAGGTTTTCTACTGCCAAGTTTACACCTTCACTATTACAGTGAAACATATTGTCCGGGAAGTTGTCTAGTAGGGATTGAATTTGTTGTTGCCTAATTGTGTTTTGGTAGGTTTCCACACTACTTTCCTTCTGTCTATAGCATTTCTTAATATTATTCAGTTCCTTTGGCTTTGATGCCTCATGATTAAGTATTGCGCTATTCAAGTAGACTGTGATTTTGCTGTGATCTGATAGGGGTGTCAGTAGGCTGACTGTGAACGCTCTAAGAGACTCTGGGTTGAGGTCAGTGATAGAGTAGTCTACAGTACTACTGCCAAGAGATGAGCTATAAGTGTACCTACCGTAGGAGTCCCCTCGAAGCTTACCATTGACTATGTACATAGCCAGCGTGCGACAGAGCTGCAGGAGTTGTGACCCATTTTTGTTGGTTATGTTGTCATAGTTGTGCCTAGGGGGGCATATGGGGGAGGGAATGCTGTCACCTCCAGGCAGGTGTTTGTCCCCATGTGTGCTGAGGGTGTCAGGTTCTTGTCCAGTTCTGGCATTTAGGTCACCACAGACTAGTACATGTCCCTGGGCCTGGAAATGACTGATTTCCACCTCAAGGATGGAGAAGCTGTCTTCAGTAAAGTATTGGGATTCTAGTGGGGGGATATAGGTAGCATACAAGAGGACATTTTTCTCTGTTGAGATAATTTCCTTTTGAATTTCTAGTCAAATGTAAAATGTTCTTGTTTTGATAAATTGAATAGAGTGAGTTAGGTCTGCTCTATTTCTTTCTTTCTTTCTTTCTGTCTCACTCTATGTCTCTCCTTCTCTCAATTATTTCTCTTTACCTCTCTCTCTCATAATGTCTCTCTCTCTCTCAGACACACACACATATCCCTCGGTGTGTAGTCGTGCTTTTAGTGAGCCATTATCACACAGGAAGTGACAATTAATTGGTGTCTGCTCTCAGAATAGAGGAGTGATAGCGCCAATCTGCATACTAAATTATCTGATTACATCATAGCACTGGTATGTCATACTGGCCTCCACAATCACCCGGCCTCAACCCAATTGAGATGTTTTGGGATGAGTTGGACGGCAGAGTGAAGGAAAAGCAGCCAACAAGTGCTCAGCATATGTGGGAAATCCTTCAAGACTGTTGGAAAAGCATTCCAGGTGAAGCTGTCATTTTTATTTATTTTTTATTTTACCTTTATTTAACCAGGTTGGCAAGTTGAGAACAAGTTCTCATTTACAACTACGACCTGGCCAAGATAAAGCAAAGCAGTTCGACACATACAACAACACAGAGTTACACATGGAGTAAAACAAACATAGAGTCAATAAATCAGTACAAAAACAAGTCTATATACAATGTGAGCAAATGAGGTGAGATAAGGGAGGTAAAGGCAATAAAAAGGCCATGGTGGCAAAGTAAATACAATATAGCAATTATAAACACTGGAATTGTAGATTTGCAGCAGGTGAATGTGCAAAGTAGAAATACTTGGGTGCAAGGGAGCAAAATAAATAAATACAGTAGGGGATGAGGTAATTGTTTGGGCTATTTATAGATGGGCTATGTACAGGTGCAGTGATCTGTGAGCTGCTCTGACAGCTGGTGCTTAAAGCTGGTGAGGGAGATAAGTGTTTCCAGTTTCAGAGATTTTTGTAGTTCGTTCCAGTCATTGGCAGCAGAGAACTGGAAGGAAAGACGGCCCAAGGAGGAATTGGCCCTGGGGGTGACCAGTGAAATGCACATGCTGGAGCGCGTGCTACGGGTGGGTGCTGCTATGGTGACCAGCGAGTTGAGATAAGGCGGGACTTTACCTAGCAAGGTCTTGTAGATGACCTGGAACCAGTGGGTTTGGCGACGAGTATGAAGCGAGGGCCAGCCAACGAGAGCATACAAGTGACAGTGGTGGGTAGCATATGGGGCTTTGGTGACAAAACGGATGGCACTGTGATAGACTGCATCCAAATTGTTGAGTAGGGTGTTGGAGGCTATTTTGTAAATGGCATCACCAAAGTCGAGGATCGGTAGGATGGTCAGTTTTACGAGGGTATGTTTGGCAGCATGAGGGAAGGATGCTTTGTTGCGAAATAGGAAGCCAATTCTAGATTTAACTTTGGATTGGAGATGTTTGATGTGAGTCTGAAAGGAGAGTTTACAGTCTAACCAGACACCTAGGTATTTGTAGTTGTCCACATATTCTAAGTCAGAACCGTCCAGAGTAGTGATGCTGGACGGGCGGGCAGGTGTAGGCAGCGATCGGTTGAAGTGCATGCATTTAGTTTTACTTGTATTTAGGAGCAGTTGGAGGCTACGGAAGGAGAGTTGTATGGCATTAAAGCTCGTCTGGAGGGTAGTTAACACAGTGTCCAAAGAAGGGCCAGAAGTATACAGAATGGTGTCATCTGCGTAGAGGTGGATCAGAGACTCACCAGCAGCAAGAGCGACATCATTTATTTATACAGAGAAAAGAGTTGGCCCAAGAATTGAACCCTGTGGCACCCCCATAGAGACTGCCAGAGGCCCAGACAACAGACCCTCAGATTTGACACACTGAACTCTATCGGAAAAGTAGTTGGTGAACCAGGCGAGGCAATCATTTGAGAAACCGAGGCTGTTGAGTCTGCTGATGAGGATGTGGTGATTGACAGAGTCGAAAGCCTTGGCCAAGTCAATGAATGCGGCTGCACAGTATTGTCTCTTATCGATGGCGGTTAAGATATCGTTTAGGACCTTGAGCGTGACTGAGGTGCACCCATGACCAGCTCTGAAACCAGATTGCATAGTGGAGAAGGTACAGTGGGATTCGAAGTGGTCGGTAATCTGTTTGTTAACTTGGCTTTCGAAGACCTTAGAAAGGCAGGGTAGGATAGATATAGGTCTGTAGCAGTTTGGGTCAAGAGTGTCTCCCCCTTCGAAAAGGGGGATGACCGTAGCTGCTTTCCAATCTTTGGGAATCTCAAACGACACGAAAGAGAGGTTGAACAGGCTAGTAATAGGGGTTTCGGCAGATCATTTTAGAAAGAAAGGGTCCGGATTGTCTAGCCCGGCTGATTTGTAGGGGTCCAGATTTTGCAGCTCTTTCAGAACATCAGCTGACTGGATTTGGGAGAAGGAGAAATGGGGAAGGCTTGGGTGAGTTGCTGTGGGGGTGCAGTGCTGTTGACCGGGGTATGGGTAGGGGTGGCCAGGTGGAAAGCATGGCCAGCTGTAGAAAAATGCTAATTGAAATTCTCAATTATAGTGGATTTATCGGTGGTGACAGGGTTTCCTATCCTCAGTGCAGTGGGCAGCTGGGAGGAGGTGCTCTTGTTCTCCATGGACTTTACAGTGTCCCAGAACGTTTTTGAGTTTGTGTTGCAGGAAGCAAATTTCTGCTTGAAAAATCTAGCCTTGGCTTTTCTAACTGCCTGTGTGTATTGGTTTCTAACTTCCCTGAATAGTTGCATATGACGGGGGCTGTTCGATGCTAATGCAGAACGCCACAGGATGTTTTTGTGCTGGTTAAGGGCAGTCAGGTCTGGAGAGAACCAAGGGCTATATCTGTTCCTGGTTCTAAATTTCTTGAATGGGGCATGCTTATTTAAGATGGTGAGGAAGGCATTTTTAAAGAATAACCAGGCATCCTCTACTAACGGGATGAGGTCAATATCCTTCCAGGATACCCGGGCCAGGTCGATTAGAAAGGCCTGCTCGCTGAAGTGTTTCAGGGAGCGTTTGACAGTGATGAGTGGAGGTTGTTGACCGCTGACCCATTACGGATGCAGGCAATGAGGCAGTGATCGCTGAGATCTTGGTTGAAAACAGCAGAGGTGTATTTAAAGTGAAAGTTGGTTAGGATGATATCTATGAGGGTGCCCGTGTTTACTGCTTTGGGGTTGTACCTGGTAGGTTCATTGATCATTTGTGTGAGATTGAGGGCATCAAGCTTAGATTGTAGGATGGCCGTGGTGTTAAGCATGTCCCAGTTTAGGTCACCAAGCAGCATGATCTCTGAAGATAGATGGGGGGCAATCAGTTCACATATGGTGTCCAGAGCACAGCTGGGGGCAGAGGGTGGTCTATAGCAGGCGGCAACGGTGAGGGACTTGTTTTTAGAGAGGCAGATTTTTAAAAGTAGAAGTTCAAATTGTTTGGGTACAGACCTGGATAGTAGGACAGAACTCTGCAGGTTATCTTTGCAGTAGATTGCAACACCACCCCCTTTGGCCGTTCTATCTTGTCTGAAAATGTTGTAGTTAGGGATGGAGATTTCAGAGTTTTTGGTGGTCTTCCTAAGCCAGGATTCAGACACGGCTAGGACATCCGGGTTGGCAGAGTGTGCTAAAGCAGTGAATAAAACAAACTTAGGGAGGAGGCTTCTAATGTTAACATGCATGAAACCAAGGCTTTTACGGTTACAGAAGTCAACAAAAGAGAGCGCCTGGGGAATAGGAGTGGAGCTAGGCACAGCAGGGCCTGGATTAACCTCTACATCGTCAGAGGAGCAGAGGAGGAGTAGGATAAGGGTACGGCTAAAAGCTATGAGAATGGGTTGTCTATGACGTCCGGAACAGAGAGTAAAAGGAGCAGGTTTCTGGGGGCGATAAAATAGATTCAAGGTATAATGTACAGACAGAGGTATGGTAGGATGTGAATACAGTGGAGGTAAACCTAGGCATTGAGTGATGATGAGAGAGATATTTTCTCTAGAAACATCATTGTAACCAGGTGATGTCATCGCATGTGTGGGAGGTGGAACTGAAGGGTTGGATAAGGTATAATGAGCAGGGCTAGAGGCTCTACAGTGAAATAAGCCAATAAACACTAACCAGAACAGCAATGGACAAGGCATAATGACATTAAGGAGAGGCATGCTTAGCCGAGTGATAATAAGGGTCCAGTGAGTAGTGAGGTTGGTTGGGGTCACGACGATTCAGACAGCTAGCCGGGTCATGGGTAGCAAGCTAGCAGAAGACGGAGGTCTGTTTTTAGTCATCAAGGCAAAGGGTGGCTACTTTGAAGAATTTCAAATATAAAATACATTTTGATATGTTGAACAATTGTTTGGTTACTACATCATGATTACGTATGTGTTATTTCATAGTTTTGACATCTTCACTATTATTGTACAATGTAGAAAATAGTAAAAATAAAGAAAAACCCTTGAATGAGTAGGTATGTCCAAACCTGTGACTGGTACTGTACAAACTAAGAATATATGTATTTTTTAATGTATACCTAAAGGGGTCCTAAAATTCTAAATCAAATAGCTAAATGATCCTTGGTATAACCGTCTTAAAACAATTCCATAGCTTAGTAGAGCCCCTCCTCCCGACTTAGACTCTTACATGCTGACTAGACCTGGCGTACAGGTGCGTCCGCCTGTGCGCATCTTGATTTTGTCCAGACACAACAGATGCAATCGGGACACACAGGTTGAAATATCAAAACAAACTCTGAACCAACTGTATTAATTTGGGGACAGGTTGAAAAGCATTAAACATGTATGGCAATTTAGCTTGCTAGATTTCTGTTGCAAGCTAATTTGTCCTGGGATATAAACATTTGATTGTTATTTTACCTGAAATGCACAAGGTCCTCTACTCCGACAATTAATCCACAGATAAAAGGGTAAACTGGGAAGTTTGTTTCTCGTAATCTCTCCTCCTTCAGGCTTTTTCTTCTTTGGACTTTATATGGCGGTTGGCCACCAACTTTAACCTCTCTGGCGCATGTGGGACGAACTCGTCCCACCTACGTAACAGCCACTGAAATCCAGTGGCGCGATTTTTGAATCATTAGAAATACTATTACTTCAATTTCTCAAACATATGACTATTTTATAGCTATTTAAAGACAAGAATCTCGTTAATCTAACCCCACTGTCCGATTTCAAAAAGGCTTTACAACGAAAGCAAAACATTAGATTATGTCAGCAGAGTGCGCAGCCAGAAATAATCAGACACCCATTTTTCAAGCTAGCATATCATGTCACATAAACCCAAACCACAGCTAAATGCAGCACTAACCTTTTATGATCTTCATCAGGTGACACACCTAGGACATTGTCTTATACAATACATGCATGTCTGTTCAATCAAGTTCATATTTATATCAAAAAACAGCTTTTTACATTAGCATGTGACGTTCAGAAAAAGCATAACCCCCGCAAACTTCCGGGGAATTCACTAACAGTTTGCTAAATTACTCACGATAAACGTTCACAAAAAGCATAACAATTATTTTAAGAATTATAGATACATTACTCCTCTATGCACTCGATATGTCCGATTTTAAAATAGCTTTTCGGATGAAGCACATTTTGCAATAATCTAAGTACATAGCCCGGCATCACAGGGCTAGCTATTTAGATACCCACCCAGGTCAGCCTCCACCAAAATCACATTTCCTATAAGAAAAATGTTCTTACCTTGCTTGTTCTTCGTCAGAATACACTGCCAGGACTTCTACTTCAATAACAAATGTTGGTTTGGTCCCAAATAATCCATCGTTATATCCAAACAGCGACGTTTTGTTTGTGAGTTCTAGACACTATCAGAATGCTTCATCACGGTGTTGCGCATGGCGCATTGGCGTGACAAAAATGTCTAAATATTCCATTACCGTACTTTGAAGCATGTCAACCGCTGTTTAAAACCAATTTTTATGCCATTTATCTCGTAGATAAGTGATAATATTCCGACCGGGAATATGCATTGAGCCTAAACAGCCGAATTAAATTTCTCCTCAGGAGCGAATCGTGCACGCGCCTCATTCAAAGGTCCTCTGAGCCGCCACTTGCCAAAGCCGATAATGTGTTTCAGCCTGAGGCTCCCTCGTCAACCTTCAGTTATTTCCCGGGCTCTGAGAGCCTATCGGAGCCCTGGGAATTGTCACGTTACAGCTAAGATCCTTACTTTTCAATAAACAGATGCAAGACGCACGACTCCTTGTCAGACAGGGTACTTCCTGCTTGAAACCTTGTCAGGTTTTTGCCTGCCATAGGAGTTCTGTTATACTCACAGACACCATTCAAACAGTTTTAGAAAATTCAGAGTGTTTTCTATCCAAACCTGAACAATAATATGCATATTCTAGCTTCTGAGTTGGTGTAGGAGGCAGTTAAAAATGGGCACATATTTTTTCCAAAATTCTCAATACTGCCCCCTATGCATTACCACCACCAACTAGACTGGAGTGTGGACCTCAGTGCATCTTTCAATCACCCACGTGTGTATATGCTCCTAAAAACCAATAAGGAGATGGGAGAGGCAGGACTTGCGGCGCATCAAGCGTCATAAATAGAACCAGACGCTCGTTGATGCACGGGAGCAGTTTGGATGTAATGATTGAATAACATGTATGTGTACATTTATTTTGTAACGCTGGCACACATAACGCAAGCGGTGTGGTCAGCATGTTAAGGATTAATGACTTTATTGGGGCAATTCCACGTGAGACTTACCCCACACATTTTTTGACATTTTATTTCTGGGAAACAAGTATGTATCTTAGTGTATTAGATTGAAATTAAAATGGGCAAAAAAATTGCATTTTAACAAGATTTTTGCTAGGACTGTCTGAGACTGGTCTGAGTGGGGAGGGGAAAACTGAAAACTAGCTGTTATTGGCAGAGAGGTTTGGAACTCTCTTTGTTAACGTTCTATTCACTAATTTTCCTCGTGGTGACGTCACCATGGAAAGCCCAAACTCCCGACCATTCAAACCTGCTGATTAGAAGTTCCTGTGTAGATTGTATTTAGTACCAGCAACTATCAGTAAAATAACACTGATCAAATTTATTCAAACTTTTACAGTGTTATTTGCTTTATCAGCAGGAAAAACTGTTGACTGCACTGGCCCTTTAAGACAAGTGACAGTGGTATAATTATTCATATTACAGGAATTTCCTGGAGTTGCACATTGTACTGTTGCCATAGCAAGGCTGCATGTTTATGCTGTCTTGTCAACTTCTAGGTCATTGTCTGGCGTAACAATAATCACAGGAGATGGCGAGACAGCACAAACATATCTGCGACTAGGCTACTATAGCCTTAGATCCACATTATGTTGCTCATGTTGGAATCATGAGCAGATAGACTTTTCGTTTGTAGCTAGTATAAACTCAGTGAAAAGGGTGTAGGATTTGCATTTCCTCAGTGATTTAGGACTCGTCCACTTACAATCAGATTCATCCACTTAGATTAGTAAGGTCAGAATCAACACCGGTTCTCCATCTCTCCTGCATTAAACCCATCAACCTCTGTACATCCATCTCCACTCATCGCCCATCCATTCGTAATCCCTCTTTATGTTCCTAACAGCTGTGGTAGTGTGTCTGGGACTGGGCTGGGCTGAACAGGGCCTCGAAACCGAAGACTTGTGTTAACACCCACCTAGGCTTTAGATCCCCTAGGCTTTAGCACCCCTAGGCTTTAGCACCCCTAGGCTTTAGCAAACCTAGGCTTTAGAACCCCTAGACTTTAGATCTACTAGACTTTAGATCCCCTAGACTTTAGATCCCCTAGACTTTAGATCCCCTAGACTTTAGATCCACTAGACTTTAGATCCACTAGACTTTAGATCCCCTAGACTTTAGATCCACTAGACTTTAGATCCCCTAGACTTTAGATCCACTAGACTTTAGATCCACTAGACTTTAGATCCACTAGACTTTAGAACCACTAGACTTTATCACCCCTAGACTTTAGATCCCCTAACTTTAGATCCCATAGGCTTTAGATCCACTAGACTTTAGATCCCCTAGACTTTAGATCCCCTAGACTTTAGATCCACTACACTTTAGATCCACTAGGCTTTAGATCCACTAGGCTTTAGATCCACTAGGCTTTAGATCCCCTAGGATGTAGATCCACTAGGATGTAGATCCACTAGGATGTAGATCCACTAGGCTTTAGATCCACTAGACTTTAGATCCACTAGGCTTTAGATCCACTAGGCTTTAGATCCACTAGGCTTTAGATCCCCTAGGCTTTAGATCCACTAGACTTTAGATCCCCTAGTCTTTAGATCCCCTAGGCTTTAGATCCCCTAGTCTTTAGATCCCCTAGGCTTTAGATCCACTAGACTTTAGATCCACTAGACTTTAGATCCCCTAGTCTTTAGATCCCCTAGGCTTTAGATCCCCTAGTCTTTAGATCCCCTAGGCTTTAGATCCACTAGACTTTAGATCCCCTAGGCTTTAGATCCCCTAGGCTTTAGATCCCCTAGGCTTTAGATCCACTAGACTTCCGGTCCCCTAGGATGTAGATCCCCTAGACTTTAGCTCAGTGGCCTAACACAGTCATCATTTGCATATGTAGATCATGGTTCAATATCTGTGTAGTTGCTCCTTACAGATCAGATGTCAGATATTAGATCAGACATCTAGAGAAACCAAGACAGAGAGGCAGCGTGAAGCACGGCACGGAGAAGAGGAGGTGTTGTGTGTGTGTGTGTGTGTGTGTGTGTGAGTCTGACTGTGTATATGTGTGTGTGTGTGTGTGTGTGTGTGTGTGTGTGTGTGTGTGAGTCTGACTGTGTGTGTGTGTGTGTGTGTGTGAGTCTGACTGTGTGTGTGTGTGTGTGTGTGTGTGTGTGTGTGACTGTGTGTGTGTGTGTGTGTGTGTGTGTGTGTGTGTGTGTGTGTGTGTGTGTGTGTGTGTGTGTGAGTCTGACTGTGTGTGTGTGTGTGTGTGTGTGTGTGAGTCTGACTGTGTGTGTGTGTGTGTGTGTGTGTGTGTGTGTGTGTGTGTGTGTGTGTGTGTGTGTGTGTGTGTGTGTGTGTGTGTGTGTGTGTGGGTGTGTGAGTCTGACTGTGTCTGTGTGTGGGGGGGTCACAGGATTCACAAGGTCACAGCAGGGCGGAGAGGAGATGTCAAGGTCATCACTCCGGCCGTCACACATTTATGTTTATATCTTCATCCCCCGTTACGTGAAGCCACTGTCAGTCCTCTGGGGGTTTCAGCCCTGGTCTGGAACACACTCTTCTCTGTGTGTCCGTGTGTCCGTCCGTCCGTCCGTCCGTGTGTCCGTCTGTCTGTGTATCTGTCTGTCTGTCCGTCTGTCTGTGACCATTAGCCTCTCTCAGTCAGGAGACTGTAGCTGTCTTCTAATTGTCCCGAATTTTAAAGAATCAAAGAGGCTCATCCAATCCCTGCTCTGCTGAGATGATATGGTAATGAGGCCCAAACTCAATGGTGCGGGGGGGGTACTCCTCCATTGTGTGAGTCTGACTGTGTGTGTGAGTGTGTGTGAGAGTCTGACTGTGTGTGTGTGTGTGTGTGTGTGTGTGTGTGTGTGTGTGTGTGTGTGTGTGTGTGTGTGTGTGGGTGTGTGAGTCTGACTGTGTGTGTGTGTGTGTGAGTCTGACTGTGTGTGTGTGTGTGTGTGTGTGTGTGTGTGTGTGTGTGTGTGTGTGTGTGTGTGTGTGTGTGTGTGTGTGTGTGTGTGTGTGTGAGTCTGACTGTGTGTGTGTGTGTGTGAGTCTGACTGTGTGTGTGTGTGTGTGTGTGTGTGTGTGTGTGTGTGTGTGTGTGTGTGTGTGAGTCTGACTGTGTGTGTGTGTGTTTGTGTGTGTGTGTGTGTGTGTGTGTGTTAGAGACAGAGCCTTCTAGCTCCCCTGTCAACATGGTGATTGAAAAGATGCCGTTAGTCACTCGTCCCCGTTCACCCATCGCTTGTTATTGCATTCTGGGTAGAATCAATTCTCAGCGCAGAGAAACAGCACAGACTCTACCTATGAGAGAGAGAGAGAGAGAGAGAGAGAGAGAGAGAGAGAGAGAGAGAGAGAGAGAGAGAGAGAGAGACAGAGAGAGAGAGAGAGAGAGAGAGAGAGAGAGAGAGAGAGAGAGAGAGAGAGAGAGAGGAGACAGAGGGAGGTGTGGTGAGTCAGTTGATTTTACTGGAAACAGCGAAAGAGAAAGACACGGAGAGAGAGAGAGACTAAACAGAGAGAATGATATGACGAGGTAAAGTTTGGATGGAGAGAGAGTCCTAACAGGAACAAACTTGATTAAACAGAGTTAGCCTGTTACATAACTGATGTCTGGCAGCAATAACATATCTGCCGTTCTTGAAATATTATTCAAGAAAGAAGTACTTGGCACACACAAAAAAAACACACGCACACACGCACACACACACACATACACACAAACACACACACACACACACAGACACACACAGACACACACACACACAGACACACACACACACACAGACACACACACACACAGACACACACACACACACACACACACACACACACACACACACACACACACACACACACACTTGCTATCATCTGAATACTGACATTCACACTCTCGCCTTCTCTTCTCCCGTCCTCTCTCTCTCTCTAACACACGCACACAAACTCTTTCCAATAATAATGTCTTCCCTATCTATACATAAAACACAAAAACAAAATAAACAGTGAACCGCGTACAACCGCCATGGTAACAACATACCACTGCCCTGGTAACAACGCACCACCGCCCTAGTAACAGCGCACCACCGCCCTAGTAACAGCGCACCACCGCCCTAGTAACAGCGCACCACCGCCCTAGTAACAACGCACCACCGCCCTAGTAACAGCGCACCACCGCCCTAGTAACAACGCACCACCGCCCTAGTAACAGCGCACCACCGCCCTAGTAACAGCGCACCACCGCCCTGGTAACAGCGCACCACCGCCCTAGTAACAGCGCACCACCGCCCTAGTAACAGCGCACCACCGCCCTAGTAACAGCGCACCACCGCCCTAGTAACAACGCACCACCGCCCTAGTAACAGCGCACCACCGCCCTAGTAACAGCGCACCACCGCCCTAGTAACAGCGCACCACCGCCCTGGTAACAGCGCACCACCGCCCTAGTAACAGCGCACCACCGCCCTAGTAACAACACACCACTGCCCTGGTAACAACACACCACTGCCCTGGTAACAACGCCCCACTGCCCTGGTAACAACGCCCCACTGCCCTGGTATCAACGCCCCACTGCCCTGGTAACAACACACCACTGCCCTGGTATCAACGCCCCACTGCCCTAGTAACAACACCCCACTGCCCTGGTAACAACGCTCCACTGCCCTGGTAACAACACCCCACTGCCCTGGTAACAACACTCCACTGCCCTGGTAACAACGCCCCACTGCCCTGGTAACAACACCCCACTGCCCTGGTAACAACACCCCACTGCCCTGGTAACAACACCCCACTGCCCTAGTAACAAC
Organism: Salmo trutta; assembly: GCF_901001165.1. Taxonomy (NCBI): domain Eukaryota; kingdom Metazoa; phylum Chordata; class Actinopteri; order Salmoniformes; family Salmonidae; genus Salmo; species Salmo trutta. The sequence goes on along the minus strand of NC_042992.1, from coordinate 5,270,491 downwards.
ACACCACTGCCCTGGTAACAACGCCCCACTGCCCTGGTAACAACACCCCACTGCCCTGGTAACAACACACCACTGCCCTGGTAACAACACCCCACTGCCCTGGTAACAACACACCACTGCCCTGGTAACAACGCCCCACTGCCCTGGTAACAACGCCCCACTGCCCTGGTAACAACGACCCACTGCCCTGGTAACAACACACCACTGCCCTAGTAACAACACCCCACTGCCCTGGTAACAACACCCCACTGCCCTAGTAACAACACCCCACTGCCCTGGTAACAACACCCCACTGCCCTGGTAACAACACCCCACTGCCCTGGTAACAACACCCCACTGCCCTGGTAACAACCCACCACTACCCTGGTAACAACGCCCCACTGCCCTGGTAACAACACCCCACTGCCCTGGTAACAACACCCCACTGCCCTGGTAACAACGCCCCACTGCCCTGGTAACAACACACCACTGCCCTAGTAACAACGCCCCACTGCCCTGGTAACAACGCCCCACTGCCCTGGTAACAACACACCACTGCCCTAGTAACAACGCCCCACTGCCCTGGTAACAACACACCACTGCCCTAGTAACAACGCCCCACTGCCCTGGTAACAACGCCCCACTGCCCTGGTAACAACACACCACTGCCCTGGTAACAACACCCCACTGCCCTGGTAACAACGCCCCACTGCCCTGGTAACAACACCCTACTGCCCTGGTAACAACGCCCCACTGCCCTGGTAACAACACCCCACTGCCCTGGTAACAACACCCCACTGCCCTAGTAACAACACCCCACTGCCCTAGTAACAACACCCCACTGCCCTGGTAACAACGCCCCACTGCCCTAGTAACAACACCCCACTGCCCTGGTAACAACACCCCACTGCCCTGGTAACAACGCCCCACTGCCATGGTAACAACACCCCACTGCCCTAGTAACAACACCCCACTGCCCTGGTAACAACGCCCCACTGCCCTGGTAACAACGCCCCACTGCCCTGGTAACAACACCCTACTGCCCTGGTAACAACGCCCTACTGCCCTGGTAACAACGCCCCACTGCCCTGGTAACAACACCCTACTGCCCTGGTAACAAAGCCCCACTGCCCTGGTAACAAAGCCCCACTGCCCTGGTAACAACACCCCACTGCCCTGGTAACAACACCCCACTGCCCTAGTAACAACACCCCGCTGCCCTAGTAACAACACCCCACTGCCCTGGTAACAACGCCCCACTGCCCTGGTAACAACGCCCCACTGCCCTGGTAACAACACCCTACTGCCCTGGTAACAACGCCCTACTGCCCTGGTAACAACGCCCCACTGCCCTGGTAACAACACCCTACTGCCCTGGTAACAACGCCCCACTGCCCTGGTAACAACGCCCCACTGCCCTGGTAACAACACCCCACTGCCCTGGTAACAACACCCCACTGCCCTGGTAACCACACCCCACTGCCCTAGTAACAACACCCCACTGCCCTGGTAACAACACCCCACTGCCCTGGTAACAACACCCCACTGCCCTGGTAACAACGCCCCACTGCCCTGGTAACAACGCCCCACTGCCCTGGTAACAACGCCCCACTGCCCTGGTAACAACACCCCACTGCCCTGGTAACAACGCCCCACTGCCCTGGTAACAACGCCCCACTGCCATGGTAACAACGCCCCACTGTCGAACTTCGAGCCGGTTCGTGACAGTCCACCTCTTTGAACAACAATTCTGACAACTCCGTAGGTTTTCACACTTCCCAGGATCCACCAAGTCTGACAACAGGGAAAGTTCCAGTGCTTCCCAGCTGAAAGGTTTGCTTACTGCACCCTGTGTTGCGTAGCAACATCTTCTGGAAGTTGTAGCAGCTCAGCCTGGTGGTGGCCACAGGCTGAGCGTTGAGACGCCAGTCTTCTCAACGCTGCTCTCTGAACTTCTGGGATGTTGGTGTAGCCATTTGCAGATTTCAATGAGTAGACACTTCACCCTCGAGACTTGTTATTGTAGAGTCTCCTTGAGCTGAAAAATAAAATATTTTGTGAGTATTTTGTCTATAGAATTAACTATCACACCTGATTATCACACAGGATTAAACTGATTGCATTCTAAACTGAAGACCATGATTAATTGATTAATGGAGTCATGTGTTAGCCAGGGTTGGGGAAAAAGTGTGTCACCAATCAAGCCCCCGAGGACTGAAGTTGACCATCCCTGATTCAGATCAGAGATAAAACTAGCTAGTTTTAGAATTTTGTGTTGTTACAACAGTTGACTAAAGACGGGGAATTCAGATCAAGAGATGAGCAGTTGAAGACATTTACACAATGAAGACTCTTTGAAAACAAAGTTGTCACTTGTTGTAGCAAATGAGTGTCATGAAATACATGAACCAGAAATGTAGTGCAGTTTTTGACTTGTCAGAAATGTCAGCAAGTCAGGCTAACTACTGTATGTACAGCAAAATAGATTGCTTGCTTTCTGCTTGGATAGCTAGCTAGCTGCTTAGCTGAACACAGAATGTTAGCTCACTGTGCATTGAATGGCTAAATGGATCCGTATCGTCGTAAGACTTTGGCTAAAGTGGACATTTTGAATATTGAATACTCCAGCCAACGACATTGGACGTTCTAAAACTAGACTGTTCAGCTCAAACACACCGTCGCGTCGTGTCCCATCTTATGTATCTTTACTTGGCTTTATGGCTATTCCTTGCCAGTTCACTTGAGTGAACTGAAGTAGCTAGGTTGCTTTTACAAACTATTGGACGTCTGGCTTGAAAACAATCAAAAAAAGTAAATCAAAATATTAGTTGTATACATATTTACAACTAAATAACAACATTTCACTTTATATCTAGCAACATATATTATCTAGCTAACTAGTTAAATAAAAGTTCACTTTTTTTTAAGTCTTAAAATTTCAGCAGAAAAAAAAGTTCATTCTGGGTCGGTTTTGAATCCTTTCAACTCCATTAGTTTTTTCCGCTGTGTGAACACACATCCGAGATATACTCTCGTCTTGGCCCGGGCTCTATTGCTTTCCCCTTTTGAATGTCTGCTTTCCAAAGTTCTCTTTCTTTGGCTTAGATCAGGGGTTGTCAAACTGATTCCAAGGAGGGCCGAGTGTCTGAAGGTTTTTGGTTTCTCCTTTCAATTATAAGACATAGAAAAAACAGGTAAAGGGGAGTTCCTTACTAATTAGTGAACTTAGTTCATCAATCAAGTACAAAACCCGTAGACATGCGGGCCGTCCATGGAATGAGTTTGATGGAAGAGTAGTTGCTGCTGGGTTAGGTCGTTTGCCTATCACGTCTGCCATGTCTCTAAACTACAGTAGCTATCTCCGTGAGCCATTACCCATGTGTTGTCTCTAAACTACAGTAGCTATCTCCGCGAGCCATTACCCATGTGTTGTCTCTAAACTACAGTAGCTATCTCCGCGAGCCATTACCCATGTGTTGTCTCTAAACTACAGTAGCTATCTCCGCCAGCCATTACCCATGTGTTGTCTCTAAACTACAGTAGCTATCTCCGTGAGCCATTACCCATGTGTTGTCTCTAAACTACACTAGCTATCTCCGTTAGCCATTACCCATGTGTTGTCTCTAAACTACAGTAGCTATCTCCGCGAGCCATTACCCATGTGTTGTCTCTAAACTACAGTAGCTATCTCCGCGAGCCATTACCCATGTGTTGTCTCTAAACTACAGTAGCTATCTCTGCCAGCCATTACCCATGTGTTGTCTCTAAACTACAGTAGCTATCTCCGTTAGCCATTACCAATGTGTTGTCTCTAAACTACACTAGATATCTCCCTTAGCCATTACCCAAGTGTTGTCTCTAAACTACAGTAGCTATCTCCCTTAGCCATTACCCATGTGTTGTCTCTAAACTACAGTAGCTATCTCCGCCAGCCATTACCCATGTGTTGTCTCTAAACTACAGTAGCTATCTCCGCGAGCCATTACCCATGTGTTGGCCACGGGCTCATCTAATAGCTAGTTATCACACCATCTCCTCACTGACGGAAAACACAACACTCATTGTTTGCGTGCCACAAAAACCGGCGGGAAAATGGTGTTACTGCTACGTCACATTGGAAGACCACTAGCAACTCATCAGAGCTTTTAAACATGACGAAAATACACAATGTTACATATTGCAGCTTGAAGGGTTTAGGATAGGGTTAAAACAAACAATACTAAATCAGTGCCTAGCACTGGGATTGAACCCTGCCTAGCACTGGGATTGAACCCTGCCTAGCACTGGGATTGAACCCTGCCTAGCACTGGGATTGAACCCTGCCTAGCACTGGGATTGAACCCTGCCTAGCACTGGGATTGAACCCTGCCTAGCACTGGGATTGAACCCTGCCTAGCACTGAGATTGAACCCTGCCTAGCACTGAGATTGAACCCTGCCTAGCACTGGGATTGAACCCTGCCTAGCACTGGGATTGAACCCTGCCTAGCACTGAGATTGAACCCTGCCTAGCACTGAGATTGAACCCTGCCTAGCACTGGGATTGAACCCTGCCTAGCACTGGGATTGAACCCTGCCTAGCACTGGGATTGAACCCTGCCTAGCACTGGGATTGAACCCTGCCTAGCACTGGGATTGAACCCTGCCTAGCACTGGGATTGAACCCTGCCTAGCACTGGGATTGAACCCTGCCTAGCACTGGGATTGAACCCTGTCTTGAGCGATCTATCCTTTTGAGATTATGTAACCGTTTGTGTGTGTGTGTGTGTGTGTGTGTGTGTGTGTGTGTGTGTGTGTGTGTGTGTGTGTGTGTGTGTGTGTGTGTGTGTGTGTGCGTGTGTGTGTGTGCGTGTGTGTGTGTCTGCGTGGGTGTGTTTTTGTATGTGTTACTGATTTCATTGTTTTGATGTCAGTTGTTTCTATGGTCACCCAGGCACTTCTGCTATGAAATAACACATATGGAATCATGTAGTAACCCAAACCAGTGTTAAACAAATCAAAATATATTTTATATTTGAGATTCTTCAAAAATGGCGTACCCTTTACCTTGATGACAGTTTTGCACACTCGAGGCCCAGATGTGTAGCTTTGTGTCAGATCAGTTTGTGCCGACCACTGACAACGACCATAAGATAGTTGGCTTCGGTTAAACAGGACGAAAAAAAAAGGTATCTGGGGCTAGGCTACATGATCAGCGCAATGTTACAAGAACATAACGCTGGAAGACAAGACAAGTGGGAGTTTATTAAGCAGCTGCAGAGATGTACTGTGTGTTCTCCAGACCAGCTGGGTACTGAGAACACTGTAGCTCTCATGCTGTCTCTTTGAGACATAATACCGTCTTGTACACTTTTATCTGGCTGGGAAACAGCTCTGACTAGCAGTGTGGGAAAAGATACTGATATAAAAACCATTCAGTCGCAGAGACTCTTCTTATATCACTGGCCACTTTAATAAATGGATCACTGGTCACTTTAAATGAAATGTTAGCATAGCTTACATTACTCGTCTCATATGTATATACTGTACCTTATAACATCTACTGCATCTTGACTATGCCGCTCGGCCGTCGCTCATCCATATATTTATATGTACATATTCTTATTCCATCCCTTTAGATTTGTTTGTATACGGTAGTTGTTGTGGAATTGTTAGATTACTTGTTTGATATTGCTGCACTGTCGGAATTAGAAGCACAAGCATTTCGCTACATTCGCAATAACATCTGCTAACCACGTGTATGTGACCAATGCAATTTGATTTGATTTGATTTGGGGGCTTCCCTCATCAGTGGTCTATCGCAGATTTGTTTTTTAAAGATGATAGCAATGGACAACTGCAAACTGACATGGCCATCTATTGTTGTCGTGAACATATGAACAGGTCTAGACAATAGAGACCCATCCACTTAGCTAGATGCGTCTGGTGGATTGATTTGGTTTTATATCAACAACAAAAAAAGAAGAAGATATATATAACCTTTATAACCTTTCCTCATAACCCGGTGTGCTTGGCAACATATTCATTGGACGTGAAAGGATAAAAGAGTTCTTTCTTGCCTTAAAAACTTTTACAAAGGCTCATCGTTGACCTCTCACCCCTCTCTGCCAACATACCTCCCCTTTCTTCTTCTGCTCTCTCTCTCTCTTCTTCCATTCTCCCACATACCTCGTCTATCTTCTTTTAACAATGGTACATCTTTTAACAAACACTTATTCACGCACACACACACACAGTCTTTCTGAAGTAAGTTTTGCATGCGTGCATCAGTGTATACGTGTGTGTGTGATGTGTTTGAATGTGTGTGTGTGTGTGTGTGTGTGTGTGTGTGTGTGTGTGTGTGTGTGTGTGTGTGTGTGTGTGTGTGTGTGTGTGTGTGCGTTAGGGTGTCACTGCTGGAAGTCAAGTCATTTAGAGAATCTTCTCAATCGATAAAGACGCCCCCCCCACCATCCCTTTTTTACCCCCCAATCCCCTTTTCATCCACCCACCGCCCATTCCTCCTGGCCCTGGAGAGTGATCATCACTGAGCGCTGGTCCTCCTGGCCCTGGAGGGTGATCATCACTGAGCGCTGGTCCTCCTGGCCCTGGAGGGTCAGTGCTGGATGTGTCTCTCACACACAGACGCCTCAGTTCACTGAAACAGCAATAATTTACAGCTCATTAACTGTAGAGGAGGAGGGAGGGAGGGAGGGAGGGAGGGAGGAGGTAGGATATGGGTGGAGGGAGGGAGATGAGGTAGGGTATTGGTGGAGGGAGGGAGGCAGGGAGGGAGGGAGGGAGATGAGGGAGGGAGGGAGGGAGGGAGGGAGGGAGGGAGTAGGATATGGGTGGGAGGGAGGGAGATGAGGTAGAAATGGGTGGGAGGGAGGGAAATGAGGTAGGATATTGGTGGCGGGGAGGGACAGGTGGAGGAGGGAGGGAGGGAGATATGGGTGGAGGGAGAGAGATGAGGTAGAAATGGGTGGGAGGGAGGGAGATGAGGTAGGATATGGGGGGAGGGAGGGAGATTAGGTAGATTATGGTGGGAGGGAGGGAGATGAGGTAGGATATGGGTGGAGTGAGGGAGATGAGGTAGGATATGGGGGGAGATGAGGTAGTATATGGGTGGAGGGAGGGAGGGAGGGAGATTATGGTGGGAGGGAGGGAGATGAGGTAGGATATGGGGAGGAGATGAGGTAGGATATGGGTGGAGGGAGCGAGATGAGGTAGGATATGGGTGGAGGGAGGGAGATGAGGTAGGATATGGGTGGTAGTAGAACAGGGTATACTTAACAAGATTTGAAAAAAGAGCACAGTAGAGGCACAGGCAGAGTTGCAAAGAAAAAGCCATATCTCAGACTGGCCAATAAAAATAAAAGATTAAGATGGGCAAAAGAACACAGACACTAGACAGAGGAACTCTACCTAGAAGGCCAGCATCCTGGAGTCGCCTCTTCACTGTTGACGTTGAGACTGGTGTTTTGCAAGTACTATTTAATGAAGCTTCCAGTTGAGGACTTGTGAGGCGTCTGTTTCTCAAACTAGACAGTGTAATGTACTTGCAGAAATGGAGTAATGTGACCCTGAACAAAGGGGGGGTCAAAATAAAAAGTAACAGTCATTATCTGGTGTGGCCACCAGCTGCATTAAGTACTGCAGTGCATCTCATCCTCATGGACTGCACCAGATTTGCCAGTTCTTGCTATGAGATGTTACCCCAGTCTTCCACAAGGCACCTGCAAGTTCCCAGACATTTCTGGGGGGAATGGCCCTAGCCCTCACCCTCCGATCCAACAGGTCCCAGATGTGCTCAATGGGATTGAGATCCGGGCTCTTCGCTGGCCATGGCAGAACACTGACATTCCTGTCTTGCAGGATATCACGCATAGAACGAGCAGTATGGCTGGTGGCATTGTCATGCTGGAGGGTCATGTCAGGATGAGCCTGCAGGAAGGGTACCACATGAGGGAGGAGGATGTCTTCCCTGTAACGCACAGCATTGAGATTGCCTGCAATGACAACAAGCTCAGTCCGATGATGCTGTGACACACCACTCCAGACCATGATGGAGCCTCCATCTCCAGAGTACAGGCCTCAGTGTTACGATCATTCCTTCGACGATAAACGCGAATGAGACAATGAGACCCTGGTGAGACAAATCTGTGACTCGTCAGTGAAGAGCAGTTTTTGCCAGTCCTCTCTGGTCCAGAGACGGTGTTTGTGCCCATAGGCGACGTTGTTGCTTGTGATGTCTGGCGAGAACCTGCCTTACAACAGGTCTACAAGCCCTCAGTCCAGCCTCTCTCAGCCTATTGCGGACAGTCTGAGCACCGATGGAGGGATTGGGCGTTCCTGGTGTAACTCGGGCAGTTGTTGTTGCCATCCTGTACCTGTCCCGCAGGTGTGATGTTCGGATGTAGCGATCCTGCGCAGGTGTTGTTACACGTGGTCTGCCACTGCGATGGCGATCAGCTGTCTGTCCTGACTCCCTGTAGCGCTGTCTTAGGCGTCTCACAGTACGGACATTGCAATTTATTGCCCTGGCTACATCTGCAGTCCTCATGCCTTCTTGCAGAATGCCTAAGGCACATTCACACAGATGAGCAGGGACCCTGAGCATCTTTCTTTTGGTGTTTTTCACAGTCAGTAAATAGGTCTGTTTACCTTAATTACCTACCAAGCTGTTAATGTCTTAACGACCGTTCCACAGGTGCATGTTCATTAATTGTTTATGGTTCATTGAACAATCATGGGAAACAGTGTTTAAACCCTTTACAATGAAGATCTGTGAAGTTATTTGGATTTTTACAAATTATCTTTGAAAGACAGGGTCCTGAAAAAGGGACGTTTCTTTTTTTGTTGAGTTTATGACAACAGAAGGTCCAGAACTTTTGTGAAACATCACAGTACAGTCAAAAAATAGATGATGGATGGTCTTCAGAGATAGATGGGAAGGGTTGAGGGTAGCTGAAGGATGGGACTGGATGGTGTTCAGAGATAGATGGGAGGGGTTGAGGGTAGCTGAAGGCTGGGACTGATGGTCTTCATAGATAGATGGGAGGGGTTGAGGGGAGCTGAAGGATGGGACTGGATGGTGTTCAGAGATAGATGGGAGAGGTTGAGGGTAGCTGAAGGATGGGACTGGATGGTGTTTAGAGATAGATGGGAGGGGTTGAGGGGAGCTGAAGGATGGGACTAAAAACCAAAAAAAATATCTGATTTGAAATATACTGTCAGTGAAATTGATGTGGAATGTATAATCTGATAGTGGATTATGCATTCCACAACTAATAAACAACGAGTATTGTTGTCCATTAGTTTACTTCCATTCGGGGTTGGGTTTTTGTTCAACTTTATAATATACAAAATCCAACGGTATGTAGCTAGATAGTTCAGTCCTCCAGGTGGTTTTTGAGGCTGAATATGAGGCTTTCCAATTGATGTCCATACATTTTTTGTCTCCAGCAATTAGACCTAGATTACACAAAAACTTTCTCTGATACTGATCACCAATATTTACATTTCCCGACAGACATAATCATGGAGATGGATGGATAAAAATTCCTAGATGTATTGAAATGATAGCACATACAATATCTCAAAATGGTGGCAGTTTACCACAGGACCATATGATCACAGGACCATATGATCACAGGACCACAGGACCACAGGGTCACAGGACCACAGGACCACAGGGTCACAGGACCACAGGGTCACAGGACCACAGGACCACAGGGTCACAGGACCACAGGATCACAGGACCACAGGACCAGAGGGTTACAGGACCACAGGACCACAGGACCACAGGGTCACAGGACCACAGGGTCACAGGGTCACAGGGTTACAGGACCACAGGACCACAGGACCACAGGGTCACAGGACCACAGGGTCACAGGACCACAGGACCACAGGACCACAGGGTTACAGGACCACAGGACCACAGGACCACAGGACCAGAGGGTTACAGGACCACAGGACCACAGGACCACAGGGTCACAGGACCACAGGGTCACAGGGTCACAGGGTTACAGGACCACAGGACCACAGGACCACAGGGTCACAGGGTCACAGGGTCACAGGACCACAGGGTCACAGGGCCACAGGACCACAGGACCACAGGACCACAGGACCATAGGGTTACGGGACCACAGGGTCACAGGACCACAGGACCACAGGGTCACAGGACCACAGGACCACAGGACCACAGGGTTACAGGACCACAGGACCACAGGACCAGAGGGTTACAGGACCACAGGACCACAGGACCACAGGACCAGAGGGTTACAGGACCACAGGACCACAGGACCACAGGGTTACAGGACCACAGGACCACAGGACCACAGGACCAGAGGGTTACAGGACCACAGGACCACAGGACCACAGGGTCACAGGACCACAGGGTTACGGGACCACAGGGTTACGGGACCACAGGGTTACGGGACCATAGGACCACAGGGTTACAGGACCACAGGACCACAGGACCACAGGACCACAGGACCATAGGGTTACGGGACCACAGGGTCACAGGACCATAGGACCACAGGACCACAGGACCACAGGACCACGGGTTCACAGGACCACAGAACCATAGGGTTACGGGACCACAGGGTCACAGGACCATAGGACCACAGGACCACAGGACCACGGGGTCACAGGGTCACAGGACCACAGGGTTACGGGACCACAGGACCACAGGCCCATAGGACCACAGGACCACAGGACCACAGGCCCATAGGACCACAGGACCACAGCATAATAGGGTTCCTTTGTGGTTTTGTATCTCCTGCAGAGATATGTCTGGGTGCATTACATTACATTACATACATTCTGGCAGAAATGAATTGTCTTAATAAATTGCAGTAGTTTATGTCATAGGTTGTAGGAACAGGTATGAACATGTTCACATATCTGTGACCAATGGTTCTCCTCAATTTCTTCCTGTAAATCAGTTTCCCCATTTTTTTCCTTATAGGTCCTGAACCATCATTTAGAATTTCAATCAATCCTTGATATAAATCAACTTCTTTGGCATAGCAGCTTCTTTCGGTATTGTTTTCATTTCTGCTAGATGCCTTCGGTTCATCCAGATTCTGTTGAATCGATTGAATAAGATATCTGAGTTAGTAAGAATTCTGAGTAGTACGAATTTAAAGAAATTGTTCTTGCATCTAGCACTGCTTAATAGGAGAGAGAGGGTGAGCTATGTGCATAGTCAGCGATTGCACGTGTGTGTGTGTGTGTGTGTGTGTGTGTGTGTGTGTGTGTGTGTGTGTGTGTGTGTGTGTGTGTGTGTGTATGATGATGATGATGATGATGAAGAATACTTGGCACCCTCAGGGAGAGCCCAGCTCTGCCCCGCCCCTCATTCTGGAATTTGGATTGTCAATCAACATGATTGATCTCCTCCTCCAACTCCCTTCTCCATCCCTCTCCCATCCCCCTCTCCCAATCTGTCATCTCCCCCAATCCCCCCTCTCCTCCCTTCCCCCAGATTAGTAAATCATTCATGTCGACATGTAGGCGATCATCCATCACCCCTACCTCCCCCATCCCTCCTTCCTCTCCTTCCCCCACCCTCCTCCCTATCCAAGCTGACCAGAACATTGAAAGGGGGGTGGGGTGGGGGGGTGGGGGGGGGTTAGGAACAGAGGGTAAGGGTCAAGATTTTTTGACCATGTGCACAGTATTGTATTTGCTGAAGGTGTCTGTATTGGATGCGGCTATTTGTGGTACAGGCTAACAGTGTTCTGACTAGCAGCAACAAACTCAAACCCAAGGCCATTACAGAACATGGCCTGAATCTAATCCAATGTGAATGCACAGACAGCGTCATCAACAACGACAGGGGGCCCCAGATAGCATACGCTAGCAAAATGTGTAGGGGGAAAAACAGTGATACTTTGGTAACGCTTCATTTTAAGGGGTCCTTATTACAGTGTAATTACACTGTAACAAGCATTGTAGTTAATTGTAGTAACTCATAGCTACAGTGTCATAACAACATGTTACTGGTGGTAATTGCAGTCTGTAATTACAGAGGTGTAACAACAAATGATTGTTACCACGTTTGTTACAAATGGCCAATTTCCACTAACTTCACCAATTTAAGTGTTTGGTTTCTTCTCAGCTGCTTCCGATTCAGTAATAACTATCACAAAGTTGTAGTCTATGGTGGACAGATATGCTGGGTGTCCCGAGATTACATAGGCTCTAATTACCTACCCGTGAATGCACACACCAAAATGGCCGCTCTGTGTTGTTGCTAGCACTTGCCCTCAAAAATGTGTACCATCCGGGTTAACTTGATTGAGTTGACAAAAACAGTTCATATGTATCATACGGGTGGGAGGATAAACACACAAGTACATCACAGAGAACAATCTGCATGAGTACAATGTAATTACTAGGTATTACACAGGATTTAGTTAGTTAAAATGAAGTGTTTCTTGAGGTGTTCTTACACTACCGTTAAAAAGTTTAGGGTCACTTAGAAAGAAATGTCCTTGTTTTTGAAAGAGAAGCACTTTTTGGGGGGGGGTCCATTAAAATAACATCAAATTGATCAGAAATACAGTGTAGACATTGTTAATGTTGTAAATTACTATTGTAGCTGGAAACGGCTGATTTTTTTATGGAATATCTACGTAGGCGTACAGAGGCCCATTATCAGCAACCATCACTCCTGTGTTCCAATGGCACGTTGTGTTAGCTAATCCAAGTTTATCATTTTAAAACGTCTAATTGATCATTTGCAATTATGTTAGCACAGCTGAAAACTGTTGTCCTGATTAAAGAAGCAATAAAACTGTCCTTATTTAGACTAGTTGAATATCTGGAGCATCAGCATTTGTGGGTTCGATTACAGGCTCAAAATGGCCAGAAACAAAGACCTTTCTCCTGAAACTAGTCAGTCTATTCTTGTTCTGAGAATGAAGGCTATTCAATGCGAGAACTTGCCAAGAAACTGAAGATTTCATACAACGCTGTGTACTACTACCTTCACAGAACAGAGCAAACTGGCTTTAACCAGAATAGAAAGAGGAGTGGGAGGCCCCGGTGCACAACTGAGCAAGAGGACAAGTAGATTAGAGTGTCTAGTTTGAGAAACAGACGCCTCACAAGTCCTCAACTGGCAGCTTCATTAAATAGTACCTGCAAAACATAAGTCTCAACGTCAACAGTGAAGAGGCGACTCCGGGATGCTGGCCTTCTAGACAGAGTTGCAAAGAAAAAGCCATATCTCTGTCACGTCCTTACCAGTAAAAGGGGTTATTTGTTATTGTAGTTTGGTCAGGACGTGGCAGGGGGTGTTTGTTTTGTGTGTTTCGGGTTTTGGGGTTTTGTTCTATGTTATTCTATTTCTATGTGTTTATCTAGTTTTTCTATTTCTTGTTGGGTTTTGGAACGACCTCCAATTACAAGCAGCTGGTTGTCATTGCCTCTAATTGGAGGCCATATTTAAGTGGGTTAGTTTTCTCTTGTGTTTGTGGGTGGTTGTCTCCTGTTTAGTCTGAGCACCTTACGGGACTGTTATCGTCATTTTTTTTGTGTAAGTGTTTTCTTTTGCCTTCATTAAAAGAAGATGATAAATATACCCGCTGCAGTTTGGTCCACTCCTTACGACGACCGTTACAATCTCAGACTGGCCAATAAAAATAAAAGATTAAGATGGGCAAAAGAACACAGACACTGGACAGAGGAACTCTGCCTAGAAGGCCAGCATCCCGGAGTCACCTCTTCACTGTTGACGTTGAGACTGGCGTTTTGCGGGTACTATTTAATGAAGTCAAAAGGTCAAAATAGTTTTTAATTTTGTCCCAATTCACCCTCATAACCTAACCTGGTGGAACCAGCCTAGTCGCTGTGTTCATCATTATATTTAACTGTTATGAAATAGAAAAGGTGAACGCAGCGATCAGGTTGGTTCCACCAGGCTAATCAAAACCACCATTGATAAATGTCATCAGTGCTCTGTGTGTGTCTGTGTGTGTGTGTGTGTCTGTGTGTGTGTGTGTGTGTGTGTGTGTGTGTGTGTGTGTGTGTGTGTGTGTGTGTGTGTCTGTGTGTGTGTGTGTCTGTGTGTGTCTGTGTGTTGTGTCTGTGTGTGTCTGTGTGTGTCTGTGTGTGTGTGTGTGTGTGTGTGTGTGTGTCTGTGTGTGTGTGTGTGTGTGTGTGTGTGTGTGTCTGTGTGTGTGTCTGTGTGTGTGTGTGTGTGTGTGTGTGTCTGTGTGTCTGTGTGTGTGTGTCTGTGGGTGTGGGTGTGTGTGTGTCTGTGTGTGTGTCTGTCTGTGTGTGTGTGTGTCTGTGTGTGTGTCTGTGTGTGTGTGTGTCTTTGTGTGTGTCTGTGTGTGTGTGTCTGTGTGTGTGTGTGTGTCTGTGTGTGTGTCTGTGTGTGTCTGTGTCTGTGTGTGTGTGTGTGTGTGTGTGTGTCTGTGTGTGTGTGTCTGTGTGTCTGTGTGTGTGTGTGTCTGTGTGTGTGTCTGTGTGTGTCTGTGTGTGTGTGTGTGTGTGTCTGTGTGTCTGTGTGTGTGTGTCTGTGGGTGTGGGTGTGTGTGTCTGTGTGTGTGTCTGTGTGTGTGTCTGTGTCTGTGTGTGTGTCTGTGTGTGTGTGTGTGTCTTTGTGTGTGTCTGTGTGTGTGTCTGTGTGTGTGTCTCTGTGTGTGTGTCTCTGTGTGTGTGTCTGTGTGTGTGTGTGTGTGTGTGTGTGTGTCTGTGTGTGTGTCTGTGTGTGTGTGTCTGTGTGTCTGTGTCTGTGCTATTGGTAATAGAACAGTGACTGTGTTTTCACAGAAACATGTATGGAGGCAGGACATGGAGACTTGCAAGATGATGTGATGGAGTCCAGACCAACAGACAGGCTTGATGTCTCTGAAAGGCATTCAGCATAAAAATTAGACTTTTACTTGTATTGTCTTTTTTTAAATGATTGAATTGAATCAGTCAATATGGGGAGGTAGAAGCCCTGTGTGTTCTGCACCAGGATCAGGGAACTCCTGTTCCCTGTTTGGGACACCAAACAGGAAGTTATGACTACTGACATGTTTGCCAAGGTAACCCCATTAACACCAGACAGGAAGGTATGACCACTCTGACATGTTACCATGGTAACCCCATTAACACTAGACAGGAAGGTATGACCACTCTGACATGTTACCATGGTAACCCCATTAACACTAGACAGGAAGGTATGACCACTCTGACATGTTACCATGGTAACCCCATTAACACTAGACAGGAAGGTATGACCACTCTGACATGTTACCATGGTAACCCCATTAACACTAGACAGGAAGGTATGACCACTCTGACATGTTACCATGGTAACCCCATTAACACTAGACAGGAAGGTATGACCACTCTGACATGTTACCATGGTAACCCCATTACCACCAGACAAAATGCCGATAGGCACAGTATCTGTATCGGCTGGGAACAACAATGAAAGATGGAAGGTTCACATTGTTAAATTAGCAGAACACTGATCTGTGGTATTCTGTAAAGGGTTGTTTATTTTACATGGACCTGTTACTACATTTGAAAGTTATCAAAACACTTAGTTTAATATATCTATATCAATTCAGCAATTGCATTCTTCTCATAATAGTCTGTAGGCTACTGAGCTATTCAAGGCTTCCTTCGACATCTGACCATACATCTGTCTGTAGTTACTGAAGCCAACCTGCAGGGGGAGGTTTGTTGTGATTGAGTGGGGGGGGGAACACCTGCAGACAAGGTTCTGACAGAGGGGTGTGTCTTGGTGGTGGCAAGGACACACCCAAGAAACCCCCACATCAAACCACACCCCCAAGACAACTCACGTTTGGCTTCTGTCAATATTTTTTAACGAGCAAGCCAAAAGACTAGGCCAAATCAGCGGGTGCAGTTCCCCTTTAAGTGACAAGAAAAGAGTCACATTATTGCAGCGGTTTTGAATCGCCATCTAGTGTACATTTACTAAACACTGAGTTTACACTGACATCAGCCATGCCCTTCCTGCAATACCATAACTTCACCAATAGGTGTCAGCAAAGTACAACAGATTCCCGCATTATCACATATTATAGCACAACAGTATGACAATTGGGTACTTTTTCCACCACTGATGGCCAGAGGGGGAGAGACGTGTCCACCAACGACCCACCACCCCAAACCGTCAATGGAACTGAGTGAAAGTTAATGTAGAGTACCAGTCAATAGTTTGGACCTTCTCACTCAAGGTTTTTCTTTATTTTTCACTATTTTCTACATTGTAGAATAATAGTGAAGACATCAAAACTATGAAATAACACATATGGAATCATGTAGTAACTAAAAACAAAAGTGTTAAACAAGTCAAAATATATTTTAGATTCTTCAAAGTAGCTACCCTTTGCACACTCTGTGCATCCTCTCAACCAGCTTCATGGGGTAGTCACCTGGAATGCTTTTCCAACAGTCTTGAAGGAGTTCCCACATATGCTGAGCACTTGGTGGCTGCTTTACCTTCACTCTGCAGTCCAACTCACCCCAAACCATCTCAATTGGGTTGAGGTCGGGTGATTGTGGAGGCTGATGCAGCACTCCATCACTCTCCTTCTTGGTCAAATAGCCGGTTACACGGCCTGGAGGATGTTTTGGGTCATTGTCCTGTTGGAAAACAAATGATAGTGGGACTAAGCGCAAACCAGATGGGATAGCGTATCACTGCAGAATGCTGTAGTAGCCATGCTGGTTAAGTGTGCCTTGAATTCTAAATAAATCACTGACAGTGTTACCAGCAAAGCACCCCGACACCATCACACCTCCTCCATGCTTCACAGTGGGAACCACATATGCGGATATCATCCGTTAACCTACTCAGCGTCTCTCACAAAGAAGCGGCGGTTGGAACTAAAAATCTAACATTTGGACTCATCAGACCAAAGGACAGATTTCCACCGGTCTAATGTCCATTGCTCGTGTTTATTGCCCAAGAGATTCTCTTATTATTGGTGTCCTTTAAAAGTAGTTTCTTTGCAGAAATTAAATCATGAAGGACTGATTCACACAGTCTCCTCTTAACAATTGATGTTGTGATGTGTCTGTTACTTGAACTCTGTGAAGCATTTATTTGGGCTGCAATTTCTGAGGCTGGTAACTCTAATGAACTCTGGGTCTTCCTTTCCTGTGGAGGTCCTCATTAGAGCCAGTTTCATCATAATGCCTGACGGTTTTTGCGACTGCACTTGAAGAAACTTTCAAAGTTCTTGGAATGTTCCATATTGACTGACCTTCATGTCTTAAAGTAATGATGGCCTGTCATTTCGCTTTGCTTATTTGAGCTGTTCTTGCCATAATATGGACTTGGTCTTTTACCAAATAGGGCTATCTTCTGTAAACCACCTCTACCTTGTCACAACACAACTGATTGGCTCAAATGCATTAAGAAGGAAAGAAATTCCACAAATTAACTTAAGGCACACCTGTTAATTGAAATACATTCCAGGTAAACTACCTCATGAAGCTGGTTGAGAGAATGCCAAGAGTGTGCAAAGCTGTCATCAAGGCAAAGTGTGGCTACTTTGAAGAATCTCAAATATATTTTGATTTGTTTAACACTTTTTTGATTACTACATGATTCCATGTGTGTTGTTTCATAGTTTTGATGTCTTCACTATTATTCTGCAAAGAAAAAGCCTTGAATGAGCAGGTGTATACAAACTATTGACTGGTACTGTGTATGTACAAACACACTTTTTATTTTATTTATTTTTATTTAACCTTTATTTAACCAGGTAGGCCAGTTGAGAACAAGTTCTCATTTGCAACTGCGACCTGGCCAAGATAAAGCAAAGCAGATTGACACATACAACAACACAGAGTTACACATGGAATAAACAAAACATACAGTCAATAATACAGTAGAAAAACCTATATACAGCATGTGCAAATGAGGTTGGATAAGAGAGGTAAGGCAATAAATAGGCCGTGGTGGCAAAGTAATTACAATATAGCAATTAAACACTGGAATGGTAGATGTGCAGAAGATCAATGTGCATGTACAGATACTGGGGTGAAAAGGAGCAAGATAAATAAATACAGTACGGGGATGAGGTAGTTGGATGGACTATTTACCGATGAGCTATGTACAGGTGCAGAGATCTGTGAACTGCTCTGACAGCTGGTGCTTAAAGCTAGTGAGGGAGGTAAGCTTCAGAGATTTTTGCAGTTCGTTCCAGTCATTGGCAGCAGAGAACTGGAAGGAGAGGCGGCCAAAGGAAGAATTGGCTTTGGGGGTGACCAGTGAGATATACCTGCTGGAGCGCGTGCTACGGGTGGGTGCTGCTATGGTGACCAGTGAGCTGAGATAAGGCGGGGACTTTACCTAGCAGAGACTTGTAGATGACCTGGAGCCAGTGGGTTTGGCGACGAGTATGAAGCGAGGGCCAGCCAACGAGATCATACAGGTCGCAGTGGTGGGTAGTAAATGGGGCTTTGGTGACAAAACGGATGGCACTGTGATAGACTGCATCCAATTTGTTGAGTAGAGTGTTGGAGGCTATTTTGTAAATGACAATGCCGAAGTCGAGGACCGGTAGGATGGTCAGTTTTACGAGGGTATGTTTGGCAGCATGAGTGAAGGATACTTTGTTGCGATATAGGAAGCCGATTCTAGATTTAATTTTGGATTGGAGATGTTTAATGTGAGTCTGGAAGGAGGGTTTACAGTCTAACCAGACACCTAGGTATTTGTAGTTGTCCACATATTCTAAGTCAGAACCGTCCAGAGTAGTGATGCTGGACGGGCGGGCAGGTGCTGGCAGCGATTGGTTGAAGAGCATGCATTTAGTTTTACTTGCATTTAAGAGCAGTTGGAGGCCACGTAAGGAGAGTTGTATGGCATTGAAGCTCATCTAGAGGTTAGTTAACACAGTGTCTGTCACGTCCTGACCTTGGTAAGCTGTTACTTTCTATGGTAGAGTAGGTCAGGGCGTGACAGGGGGGTTTATTCTATGTGTTCTATTTATATGTTCTTAGGTTCTAGTTTTTGTATTTCTATGTTGGTTTGTTTGGGATGATCTCCAATTAGGCACAGCTGGTCCTCGTTGTCTCTAATTGGAGATCATACTTAAGCAGGGGTTTTTCTTCCTGGGTTTTGTGGGTGATTGTTTTTGAGTAGTGTTTGTTTCTCCTCTGCATCACGGTTTGTTGTTTTGTCTATTCAGTTATTTGATGTATTGCATAGTTTCACAGAGTAAATAAAATGTGGAATTACACACCCGCTGCACCTTGTTCCTCGCCTTTTGACAGCCGTGACAGTGTCCAAAGAAGGGCCAGAGGTATACAGAATGGTGTCGTCTGCGTAGAGGTGGATCAAAGAATTACCCGCCGCGAGAGCGACATCATTGATGTCTACAGAGAGAAGAGTCAGCCCGAGAATTGAACCCTGTGGCACCCCCATAGAGACAGCCAGAGGTCCGGACAACAGGCCCTCCGATTTGACACACTGAACTCTATTTGAGAAGTAGTTGGTGAACCAGGCGAGGCAGTTATTTGAGAAACTAAGGCTGTTGAGTCTGCCAATAAGAATGTTGTGATTGACAGAATTAAAAGCTTTAGCCAGGTCGATGAATACGGCTGCACAGTAATGTCTCTTATTGATGGCGGTTATGATATCGTTTAGGACCTTGAGCGTGGCTGAGGTGCACCCATGACCAGCTCTGAAACCAGATTGCATAGCGGAGAAGGTACGGTGAGATTCGAAATGGTTGGTAATCTGTTTGTTAACTTGGCTTTCAAAGACCTTAGAAAGGCAGGGTAGAATAGATATAGGTCTGTTGCAGTTTTGGTCTAGAGTGTTTTCACCCTTTGAAGAGGGGGATGACCGCGGCAGCTTTCCAATCTATGGGAATCTCAGATGATACAAAAGAGGTTGAACAGGCTAGTAATAGGGGTTGCAACAATTTCGGCAGATCATTTTAGAAAGAGAGAGTCCAGATTGTCTAGCCCGGCTGATTTGTAGGGGTCCAGATTTTGCAACTCTTTCAGAACATCAGCTATCTGGATTTGGGTGAAGGAGAAGTGGGGGAGGTTTGGGCGAGTTGCTGTGGGGAGCGTAGGGCTGTTGACCGGGATAGGGGTAGCCTGGTGGAAAGCATTACCAGCTGTAGAAAAATGCTTATTGAAATTCTTAATTATTGTGGATTTATTGGTAGTGACAGAGTTTCCTATCCTCAGTGCAGTGGGCAGCTGGGAGGAGGTGCTCTTATTCTCCAAGGACTTTACAGTGTCCCAGAACTTTTTTGAGTTTGTGTTGCAGGAAGCAAATTTCTGCTTGAAAAAGCTAGCCTTGGCTTTCCTAACTGCCTGTGTATATTGGTTTCTAACTTCCCTAAAAAGTTGCATATCACAGGAGGCTATTCGATGCTAATGCAGAACGCCACAGGATGTTTTTGTGCTGGTCAAGGGCAGACAGGTCTGGAGTGAACCAAGGGCTATATCTATTCCTGGTTCTACATTTTTTAAATGGAGCATGCTTATTTAAGATGGAGAGGAAAGCACTTTTAAAGAATAGCCAGGCATCCTCTACTGACGGTATGAGGTCAATGTCATTCCAGGACACACAGGGAGAACATAGCCCAAGAGTCACAAGTCCAAGTCCATACGGACACGCCATTCCTCTAAGGTAAACACAGTGACATCATCAACGTCAGAACCTGTAGTGTACGGTGATTTGTGTCTCAACGACCCCGGGACACATTGACAGGACTGATGGACTTTGACACCCATCAGCTGAGATTTCTAAACAAGCCCTGTATGTGTTTATGCGTGCATGCATGCACGCGTGTGTGTGCGCATCAGCTGATTGACCACTGAGGACAGTCACTTGAACTTGAGCCTAGAGGTAATTTCAGTCCAAGAGAGAGAACCAGATGAACAGGATCAATCAAGAAATGAACAGGATCAGACCAGAGTTGAACAGGATCAGATGAACAGGATCAGATGAACAGGATCAGACCAGAAATGAACAGGATCAGATTAACAGGATCAGACCAGAAATGAACAGGATCAGATTAACAGGATCAGACCAGAAATGAACAGGATCAGATGAACAGGTTCAGATGAACAGGATCAGATGAACAGGATCAGATGAACAGGATCAGATGAACAGGATCAGATAAACAGGATCAGATGAACAGGATCAAACCAGAGATGAACAGGATCAGAAGAACAGGATCAAATGAACAGGATCAGATGAACAGGATCAGATGAACAGGATCAAACCAGAGATGAACAGGATCAGATGAACAGGATCAAATGAACAGGATCAGATGAACAGGATCAGATGAACAGGATCAGATGAACAGGATCAGACCAGAAATGAACAGGATCAGATGAACAGGATCAGATGAACAGGATCAGACCAGAAATGAACAGGATCAGATGAACAGGATCAGATGAACAGGATCAGATGAACAGGATCAGACCAGAAATGAACAGGATCAGATGAACAGGATCAGATGAACAGGATCAGATGAACAGGATCAAACCAGAGATGAACAGGATCAGATGAACAGGATCAGATGAACAGGATCAGATGAACAGGATCAAACCAGAGATGAACAGGATCAGATGAACAGGATCAGATGAACAGGATCAAACCAGAGATGAACAGGATCAGACAGCGGAAGAGTTTTCCCATGTACAGCAAGATGTGACCTTTACCACTAATACTCTGTATTCAATCAATTCTTAAAGTCCCAGTGCAGTTATTAAATAATACTGTGAAAATGCTAATGCCCTTTTAGTTTGAAAAGCGTACCTGAAATTCCAGCCTGTTGCGGTGGGATGGCGTTTTGGCCTGCCTGGTGACGTCACCAGGTGGTGAATTAGACCAATAAGAAAGACAGTTCCAAATCTCTCTGCCAATAACAGCTAGTTTTCAGTTTTCCCCTTTCCACTCAGACCGCTCCCAGACAGTCCTAGCAAAAATCTTGCTTGAGAAATTGCTCTTCGCTAAGAAGCATTTTTTAATTGAAAACAATCACAATAAGATAATTTAATTGTTACCCACAAATTATTTGATATTGAGATACAAATGGCTGGATTGGACCTTTAAAGCTGGAGAAGGTTTTAGGAATCAAAACAATATGAGATTAATAAAACAATATTAACATTAAGCAAGACAGTGGAACTAAGCTCATAAGAATAAGTTATATTCTTCAAAAATCAATGGGCATTCATATCATTCATGTAAAATACCTAAAATGGTTTTAATCAGGCTTGTATGAAGTCACAGTATCGTGCTGGATTGTTGTAGAACATGTCCAGTAGATCTGGCAGCAAGCATCACACCATGGGCAAGTATACTGAAGGTCTTACCGCTGCCCTCCTGGTCACTACTGTGTGTTCACCATGGTATTGAGAAGTTCTGATGTGATCATTTATGGAGTCGAAATCACTAACACCCTTCTGTCACGGATTCCCTTACCTGTGAGTTGTATAACTCCATGCAGCTCAATAGAGACTAGGGAAGAGGGTTATCCAACCCTGTTCCTGGAACGCTACCCTGTTATAGATTTTAACTCCAACCCTGTTCCTGGAGAGATACCCTCCTGTAGGTTTTAACTCCAACCCTGTTCCTGGAGAGATACCCTGTTATAGGTTTTAACTCCGACACCAGTTGTAACTAACCTGTTTCAGTTTATTAACTAGCTAATTATTATAATCAGATGTGCTAGATTAGGGTTGGAGTATAAACCTACAGGAGGGTAGCTCTCCAGGAACAGGGTTGGAGTATAAACCTACAGGAGGGTAGCTCTCCAGGAACAGGGTTGGAGTATAAACCTACAGGAGGGTAGCTCTCCAGGAACAGGGTTGGAGTGAAAACCTACAGGAGGGTATCTCTCCAGGAACAGGGTTGGAGAGCCCTTGACTAAGGGGATCATAAACTGACTCCCTAAACTCCCAGTCACCTCTGCTACCAGGCCACTGATAGGTTGCTAGGGAGGTTGCTATGGGGCATGACCCCTGACAGGCCTTCTGCCTGCTCAGGTCAAAGCCTCAGTCTCTCTCTAAGAGAAAGGGAGTGTGTGGACATAAGTCCTTTGCTGATGTCAATATTTCCGTATACAGTCAATATTACTATATATATCTTTATACAGTCGATATTATTATATATATCTTATACAGTCAATATTATTATTTATATCTTAAACAGTCAATATTATTATTTACATCTTTATACAGTCAATATTATTATTTATATCTTTATACAGTCAATATTATTATTTATATCTTTATACAGTCAATATTATTATTTATATCTTTATACAGTCAATATTATTAAATATATCTTATACAGTCAATATTATTATTTATATCTTTATACAGTCAATATTATTATTTATATATATATATATCTTATACAATCAATATTACTATTATTACTGTGTTTGTGTGCGTTCGTGTGTCCTCGTGACCGGTTGCATTTGTTTCCATAAGGCCAGTGTAAGGAAGAGTATATGTCTGTCCCAGCCTGTTGGTTTCTCCACAGTACGCCTGGAGAGAGATCAGAACCACCACAGAGCAGCATGTTGGTTTCTCCACAGTACGCCTGGAGAGAGATCAGAACCACCACAGAGCAGCCTGTTGGTTTCTCCACAGTACGCCTGGAGAGAGATCAGAACCACCACAGAGCAGCATGTTGGTTTCTCCACAGTACGCCTGGAGAGAGATCAGAACCACCACAGAGCAGCCTGTTGGTTTCTCCACAGTACGCCTGGAGAGAGATCAGAACCACCACAGAGCAGCATGTTGGTTTCTCCACAGTACGCCTGGAGAGAGATCAGAACCACCACAGAGCAGCATGTTGGTTTCTCCACAGTACGTCTGGAGAGAGATCAGAACCACCACAGAGCAGCCTGTTGGTTTCTCCACAGTACGCCTGGAGAGAGATCAGAACCACCACAGAGCAGCATGTTGGTTTCTCCACAGTACGCCTGGAGAGAGATCAGAACCACCACAGAGCAGCCTGTTGGTTTCTCCACAGTACGCCTGGAGAGAGATCAGAACCACCACAGAGAAGCATGTTGGTTTCTCCACAGTACGTCTGGAGAGAGATCAGAACCACCACAGAGAAGAAGCATGTTGGTTTCTCCACAGTACGCCTGGAGAGAGATCAGATCCACCACAGAGCAGCCTGTTGGTTTCTCCACAGTACGCCTGGAGAGAGATCAGAACCACCACAGAGAAGCAGAGCAAAAGGAGCCTCTGAGAAAGTTCTGTATTTTTGGGGTCAAGGTCAGCCATGCTTTGTGAAACCTGTGTGAAAGTATTGCAAGCCGGGGAGAGCCAGTTCACAACCCTGGTCCTAGATCTAGTTCCAGCTCAGCACTAACGCACCTGATCCAAACAACCATACCATCTGCTCCCAAATGACACTCTATTCCCTATATAGTACACTACTTTAGACCAGAGCCCTGTTCCCTATATAGTGCACTACTTTATCCCAGAGCCCTGTTCCCTATACAGTACACTACTTTATCCCAGAGCCGTATTCCCTATACAGTACACTACTTTAGACCAGAGCCGTATTCCCTATACAGTACACTACTTTAGACCAGAGCCCTGTTCCCTATACAGTACATTTCTTCTGACCATGGGGATAGGGTTCTATGTAGCTATTGTGTTTGAATTAAAACACCATGGGTCAGTTGAATTGGGTGTGTTCAGGCAGGGCTGGAACAAAAGCCTGCACACACTGCAACCCTCTAGGACCAGGGATGTTGTCAGGTTGACTACTCTCCCTGATCAGAGTGAAATAGAAATAGAGAGAAGATTCAGCAAACTCTTTGAGGACAATGGAATTTAAAAAAAATTAAAAGCTTATTTATTGTTCAAATAAAAACGTACACATTTTGGATTTTGGCCTTCAAGGTTTTTACAAAAATAAGAAGGAATGAGGCTTTTAAACATTTCAGGGACCAATCACAATGAATATGCAAATAAAAACATGATGCAATTAGTTCAACCATTTGTAAAAGACCTGTTATCCTGACCAATAGACTGCGAGTGGATGTTGTCCTGACCAATAGACTGCGAGTGGATGTTGTCCTGACCAATAGACTGTGAGTGGATGTTGTCCTGACCAATAGACTGTGAGTGGATGTTGTCCTGACCAATAGACTGTGAGTGGATGTTGTCCTGACCAATAGACTGTGAGTGGATGTTGTCCTGACCAATAGACTGTGAGTGGATGTTGTCCTGACCAATAGACTGTGTTTTTATGCTTTCAATGAAAACGTCAGTAGAGAGCAATACAACCAGACTGGTGACATTTCCAATGATAAATAACACCTGAGAATCAGCAGCACCTTCAATAGAATTTAAAATATAACTTTATCATTCATTGTGATAGATGAACCGTGATAGGTCGAGGAAACCTGTCTTCACGTTGACCAACCCCCAAAACATCACACGCAGTCCGCCCCCAGAACATATTCAGCCAATAGAAAACAGTTATTTCCGGATCATGTGGGAATGTGTCAACTTTAGACTCATTTTTGAAAAGTGTCCGTTTTGTCCCAGACAGATGGATATTGTAATCCATCAATGTTTAATCTGTAATTCAGCCAGTCTGTCCAATGTGTCTAACCCTTGGTGATTACTGGCACAGCGAAAGGCAAGAGTTGCTCCCTGTCTACAACTTCTGGAGAGTTCTTTGAGGACATATTGTTACTGCCAAATAAGTCCTCTAGAAAACAATTAGAGTAGAGAACAGTGTGTGTGTGTGTGTGTGTGTGTGTGTGTGTGTGTGTGTGTGTGTGTGTGTGTGTGTGTGTGTTTGGGGAGTTGTATCTCTCCAACCCAAGTTGGCAACAGTAAATCCCCCGGCGGCTTATAATGCCCCACCATGTTAAAGTAGTGTACACACACACACACACACACACACACACACATTGTAATATCAGCCAGCTTGTTGAAGAGAGAAGTTATTAATCCACAAATAAACAGAAACTCATGCTAACAGGCAGTATCATACACGTTCTCTTAGTTCACCTTCTGAGAGCAGAAGTCTCTACCTATCCTGTGTATTAACCAGCTGAATCATCATAAGTCCCTGTCTACCCAGGCACACAGACCTTTAATAAGCTTGAGGATATTTTGTTGTGGTGAACACGATGCTGCAGATGAAACACTAAATACAGTGCATTTAGAAAGTAGTCAGATCCCTTACATTTTTCCACATTCTGATACATTACAGCCTTATTCAAAAATGTATTACATAGTTTTTCCCCCTCATTAATCTACACACAGTACCCCATAATAACAAAGCAGAAACAGGTTTTTAGAAATTCTTGCAAATTTACATAAGTATTCAGACCCTTTACTCAGTACTTTGTTGAAGCACCTTTGCACTCTCAAGTCTTGTTGGGTAGGACGCTACAAGCTTGGCACACCTGTATTTGGGGAGTTTCTCCCATTCTTCTCTGCAGATCCTCTCAAGCTCTGTCAGGTTGGATGGGGAGCGTCGCTGCACAGCTATTTTCAGGTCTCTCCAGAGACACATTTCGGGTTCAAGCCTGGCCTCTGTCTGGGCCACTCAAGGACATTCAGAGACTTGTCCTGAAGCCACTCCTGCGTTGTCTTGGCTGTGTGCTTAGGGTCGTTGTCCTGTTGGAAGGTGAACCTTCGCCCCAGTCTGAGGTCCTGAGCGGTCTGGAGTAGGTTTTCATCAAGGATCTCTCTGTACTTTTCTCTGTTCATCTTACCCTCGATCCTGACTAGTCTCCCAGTCCCATCCCCACGGCATGATGCTGCCACCACCATGCATCACCGTATGGATGGTGCCAGGTTTCCTCCAGAAGTGATGCTTGGCATTCAGGCCAAAGAGTTTCGTCAGTCGCTTCCCTGACCAAGGCCCTCCTCCCGCGATTGCTCAGTCGGGCGGCCAGCTCTAGGAAGAGTCTTGGTGGTTCCAAACTTCTTACATTTGAGAATGATGGAGGCCACTGTGTTCTTGGGGACCTTCAATGCTGCAGAAATGTTTTGGTACCCTTCCTCAGATCTGTGCCTCGACACAATCCTGTCTCTGAGCTCTACAGACAATTCCTTCGACCTCATGGCTTGGTTTTCGCTCTGACATGCACTGTCAACTGGGGGACCTTACATAGACAGTTGTGTGCCTTTCCAAATCATGTCCAATCAGTTGAATTTACCACAGGTGGACTCCAATCAAGTTGTAGAAACATCTCAAGGATGATCAATGGAAACATGATGCACCTGAGCTCAATTTAGAGTCTCATAGCAAAGGATCTGAATACTTATGTAAATAAGGTATTTCTCTTTTTTATTTCTATACATTTGCAAACATTTCTAAAAACCTGTTTTCCCATTGACATTATGGGATATTGTGTGTAGATTGATGAGGAAAAAAATCCATTTAATCCATTTTGAATAAGGCTGTAACTAAGTCAAGAGGTCTGAATACTTTCCAAATGCATTGTAGCTGATATTTCAACATGGCTTCCCTTGCAAGCTGTTGCAACATTGTGATCAAATGTATTGCAACTTTAGTGAATGATCAGAATCAGAAACTGACTTGCACATCCAGCATCTACTACTATGTCTAAATCTCAGTGTGTGTGTGTGTGTGTGTGTGTGTGTGTGTGAGAGAGAGAGAGAGAGAGAGAGAGAGAGAAAGGTAGAGTGTGTGTGAGAGAGAGAGAGAGAGAGCGAGAGAGAGAGATAGAGCGTGTCTTCACTGTTACAGAACGTTACTGTCATCTCTGTTAATTAACACAGCCATTGATCTGTGTATGTCCAGTCTGACTCTGGGACTATATGGTCCAGTCTGACTCTGGGACTCTATGGTCCAGTCTGACTCTGGGACTCTATGGTCCAGTCTGACTCAGGGACTATATGGTCCAGTCTGACTCTGGGACTATATGGTCCAGTCTGACTCTGGGACTCTATGGTCCAGTCTGACTCAGGGACTATATGGTCCAGTCTGACTCTGGGACTATATGGTCCAGTCTGACTCTGGGACTATATGGTCTTCACCTGGGTTCAAGCATATTTTTAATATTTTAAAATACTTGATCTGTGCTTGATTGAGCTTGCCTGGCTTAATGGACCAATAGAATATCCCCAAAAGACTGTCAACCTCTGGCACTCGAGGCAGGCCAGAGCCAATGCTAAAAGATTTCAAATACTATTTGAACCCATGGTCTGATATGGTCTGATTCTGCCTGAACTTGAGTGTAGAGTTGGAGTTACAAAGTTCAGGGAAAAGTTGTTCAATAGGGCAAGGGAGAGAGCTCCTTGGGAGATTACGTGTGTGTGTGTGTGTGTGTGTGTGTGTGTGTGTGTGTGTGTGTGTGTGTGTGTGTGTGTGTGTGTGTGTGTGTGTGTGTGTGTGTGTGTGTGTGTGTGTGTGTGTGTGTGTGTGTGTGTGTGTGTGAATACATTAGTCTCCACGTGGCCCTCCGAGATCCTCAGTGACACACAGGCCAGTGTTCAAAGTCACAGCGTTTCAGTCACAGCAGGTTGCTGAGGGGAGGACGGCTCATAACAATGGCTGGAATGGAGTGTTAGGAATGTCATCAGACACAATGAAACCATGTGTGTGACTGCTGAGGGGAGGACGGCTGATAACATGATCTAGTTTCGTTGGCGGAGTTCAAACACTTGATCGATGTATATATTATAGAAGAGTGTAATTGTTTTTAGGCCAGCTGTTTTTAGTCAAGATGTTTGTGTTTTTAAATGTAATATGTTTTTGTTGTACTGTATGTGTGTTTATAGTTGTGTTTAATGTTGTGTTAGTGTATGAAATTTGGTTTGTCTGAAACGTTGTTCCACTTGCTGCTATTGGATCAGGTCTCTCTTGGAAAAGAGATATTTATCTCAATGAGAATAAACCTGTATAAATAAAATAAAATAAAAACATGAAAACAATGGCTGGAATGGAGCGAATGGAATGTCATCAGATACAATGAAACCATGTGTGTGATGTGTGGGATACGATTCCATTTATTCCATTACAGACATTATTATGAGCCTGTCCTCCTCAATGAAGGTGTCACCAACCAGCATATTATTATTTTTTTACCTTCGTTTAACTAGGAAATTCAGTTAAGAACAAATTCTTATTTTACAATGACGGCCGATCCGGGCCAAACCATCTCCTAACTAGGATGACGCTGGACCAACTGTGCAACGCCCTATAGGACTCCTGATCACGGCCGGTTGTGATACAGCCCGGGATCGAACCAAATCAAATCAAAAATGTATTTGTCACATGTGTCGAATACAACAGGTTTAGACCTTACAGTGAAATGCTGAATACAACAGGTTTAGTAGACCTTACAGTGAAATGCTGAATACAACAGGTGTAGTAGACCTTACAGTGAAATGCTGACTTACAAGCCCTTAACAAAATACCTAAGGAAATATAACCAGTCTGTAGTGATGCCTGTAGCACTGAGATTCAGTGCCTTAGACCTGCAAGCTCCAGTCGGGAGCCTTAATAGTGTATATGTGCATAGCTAGGGAACATACCCTCACATCATAACCAAATCCCATTAGCAAATAGAAGGTTTAGCTGCAAACATAATGTAGTCACGTGTGGCTCAGTTGGTAGAGCATGGTGTTTGCAA
Source organism: Salmo trutta (assembly GCF_901001165.1). Classification (NCBI taxonomy): domain Eukaryota; kingdom Metazoa; phylum Chordata; class Actinopteri; order Salmoniformes; family Salmonidae; genus Salmo; species Salmo trutta. The sequence goes on along the minus strand of NC_042992.1, from coordinate 5,240,910 downwards.
CGCCAGGGTTGTGGGTTTGATTCCCACGGGGGACCAGTACGGAGAAAAAAAAAATGTATGAAATGTATGTATTTGCTACTGTAAGTTGCTCTGGATAAGAGTGTCTGCTAAATGACTAAAATGTAAAAATAATCATAAGGCTGTATACAACTCACATCTATTTGCTGTACTGCAGCTGTGGAATGTCCATGAAAACATCAGTGGTGCTGTATAGCTTACAGTTTGGTCTTTATTAGGTCAGACTAGGGTACGTGGTATCTCTGGTTCATAGTGTGTAGTGATATTTTGAGATGATCTATTACTATATCTAAAAACATGTACATGTTTTTGCATTACCAGGATAAATGTGAAAACGGACAATTATCGATTGACATTATTGGAAAATAATTATTGGAATACATTTCAGTTCTATGTCCATTGGAAATCATGTGTTTGATTTATTTATATTTGTAAATAGGAATTCTGGTTGCGTGGTTAAATAAAGGTTAAATAAGGGTTAAATAAATGAACGCACATTAAAACTCGGTCTGATTGTCCGCCGGTGTGCGGACGGGGTTAACGCGTACCCACCGGTAAGGGGCGGGTCCTACTGCTACATCATGGCAGAGACTCCTGGTCGTCAGCTTTCACATTGTGTGGAGTCTGTACCGATCTCACAAGGTGGAACCGATTTAACTACAGAGTTGTGTTTTAAGACGCCGTTTTGATAACAGATTTTTTTAAAGTATAATATTAGTTGTTTTTTTTCAAAAGGTTATTTATCCGTAAAGTGATGGCAAAAGGAGAAGGCGCCGACCAATATTCCAACAATAGTTTATTAACGAATAAACCGGTCAACCCAGATGTGGTCAAACTAGCTAGGAAGGTAAGTTGATTTAATGTATAGTTTTATGAATAACAATATTAGCAGCAAATGTGTATGCATGAATGTACATCCTGAACTAAACTAGAGAGGAAGACCGCTTTGATTAAACGGCGATTACAAAGAGATGAAACGGTTTGTCAACATTGTCATGTCTAACTTTTTATAAGTCCAGCCTAATCAATTAGCCTAGTTACCTAGCCAAATACTTCTTGATGATAAACTATAATCCATTTTATTTCCACCGGTTTTGATGACAGCAGCCACCACGTTTCAATTACATTTCTCTTAGGCGAGCACCAAACCCCCGTCTGTCTTTCCTTTAATCATTGAAAATTATTAGCTATAACTATTTACCGTAAGGATGCTTTTCCTTTGAAAAACCTATTGAGAATAGCGTAGGTTATATAAACGATTAGAAATAGCTATGCGGTTTAGGCAATTAAACAATGAATTGAAACGGGGTTTTTGGGAGTTGGAAACATAGGACCAGTTTACGCCGTGTCAGAGGAGCGTCTCTCTCCTCCATGTAGCTAACACTAGCAGCGAGGCTACGCCGTGTCAGAGGAGCGTCTCTCTCCTCCATGTAGCTAACACTAGCAGCGAGGCTACGCCGTGTCAGAGGAGCGTCTCTCTCCTCCATGTAGCTAACACTAGCAGCGAGGCTACGCCGTGTCAGAGGAGCGTCTCTCTCCTCCATGTAGCTAACACTAGCAGCGAGGCTACGCCGTGTCAGAGGAGCGTCTCTCTCCTCCATGTAGCTAACACTAGCAGCGAGGCTACGCCGTGTCAGAGGAGCGTCTCTCCTCCATGTAGCTAACACTAGCAGCGAGGCTACGCCGTGCCAGAGGAGCGTCTCTCTCCTCCATGTAGCTAACACTAGCAGCGAGGCTACGCCGTGTCAGAGGAGCGTCTCTCTCCTCCATGTAGCTAACACTAGCAGCGAGGCTACGCCGTGTCAGAGGAGCGTCTCTCTCCTCCATGTAGCTAACACTAGCAGCGAGGCTACGCCGTGCCAGAGGAGCGTCTCTCTCCTCCATGTAGCTAACACTAGCAGCGAGGCTACGCCGTGTCAGAGGAGCGTCTCTCTCCTCCATGTAGCTAACACTAGCAGCGAGGCTACGCCGTGTCAGAGGAGCGTCTCTCCTCCATGTAGCTAACACTAGCAGCGAGGCTACGCCGTGTCAGAGGAGCGTCTCTCTCCTCCATGTAGCTAACACTAGCAGCGAGGCTACGCCGTGTCAGAGGAGCGTCTCTCTCCTCCATGTAGCTAACACTAGCAGCGAGGCTACGCCGTGTCAGAGGAGCGTCTCTCTCCTCCATGTAGCTAACACTAGCAGCGAGGCTACGCCGTGTCAGAGGAGCGTCTCTCTCCTCCATGTAGCTAACACTAGCAGCGAGGCTACGCCGTGCCAGAGGAGCGTCTCTCTCCTCCATGTAGCTAACACTAGCAGCGAGGCTACGCCGTGTCAGAGGAGCGTCTCTCTCCTCCATGTAGCTAACACTAGCAGCGAGGCTACGCCGTGCCAGAGGAGCGTCTCTCTCCTCCATGTAGCTAACACTAGCAGCGAGGCTACGCCGTGTCAGAGGAGCGTCTCTCTCCTCCATGTAGCTAACACTAGCAGCGAGGCTACGCCGTGTCAGAGGAGCGTCTCTCTCCTCCATGTAGCTAACACTAGCAGCGAGGCTACGCCGTGTCAGAGGAGCGTCTCTCTCCTCCATGTAGCTAACACTAGCAGCGAGGCTACGCCGTGTCAGAGGAGCGTCTCTCTCCTCCATGTAGCTAACACTAGCAGCGAGGCTACGCCGTGTCAGAGGAGCGTCTCTCCTCCATGTAGCTAACACTAGCAGCGAGGCTACGCCGTGTCAGAGGAGCGTCTCTCCTCCATGTAGCTAACACTAGCAGCGAGGCTACGCCGTGCCAGAGGAGCGTCTCTCTCCTCCATGTAGCTAACACTAGCAGCGAGGCTACGCCGTGTCAGAGGAGCGTCTCTCTCCTCCATGTAGCTAACACTAGCAGCGAGGCTACGCCGTGTCAGAGGAGCGTCTCTCTCCTCCATGTAGCTAACACTAGCAGCGAGGCTACGCCGTGTCAGAGGAGCGTCTCTCTCCTCCATGTAGCTAACACTAGCAGCGAGGCTACGCCGTGTCAGAGGAGCGTCTCTCTCCTCCATGTAGCTAACACTAGCAGCGAGGCTACGCCGTGTCAGAGGAGCGTCTCTCTCCTCCATGTAGCTAACACTAGCAGCGAGGCTACGCCGTGCCAGAGGAGCGTCTCTCTCCTCCATGTAGCTAACACTAGCAGCGAGGCTACGCCGTGTCAGAGGAGCGTCTCTCTCCTCCATGTAGCTAACACTAGCAGCGAGGCTACGCCGTGTCAGAGGAGCGTCTCTCCTCCATGTAGCTAACACTAGCAGCGAGGCTACGCCGTGTCAGAGGAGCGTCTCTCTCCTCCATGTAGCTAACACTAGCAGCGAGGCTACGCCGTGTCAGAGGAGCGTCTCTCTCCTCCATGTAGCTAACACTAGCAGCGAGGCTACGCCGTGTCAGAGGAGCGTCTCTCTCCTCCATGTAGCTAACACTAGCAGCGAGGCTACGCCGTGTCAGAGGAGCGTCTCTCTCCTCCATGCATGCTTGATTTTGGTGTATATTAGGGTTTTTTCATTGAAAATGAAGTTGGGATCCTTAACGTTAAGAAAAATGCCTAACCGATAGTTGTGTAATAATGCAACTCCTTCAACCCCGATGTCCTAGCCGTGTCTGAATCCTGGCTCAGGAAGGCCACCAAAAATTCAGAGATTTCCATCCCCAACTACAACATTTTCCATCAAGATAGAACTGCCAAAGGGGGAGGAGTTAGCCTGCAAAGTTCTGTTATATTTTCAAGGTCTATGCCCAAACAGTTCGAGCTTCTAATTTTAAAAATTAATCTCTCCAGAAATAAGTTTCTCACTGTTGCTGCCTGTTATAGACCCCCCCCAGCTCCCAGCTGTGCCCTGGACACCATATGTGAATTGATTGCCCCCCCCCCCCCCCCCCCCCCCCCAATCTATCTTCAGAGTTCGTTCTGTTAGGTGACCTAAACTGGGACATGCTTAACACCCCGGCAGTCCTACAATCTAAGCTAGATTCCTTCAAACTCACACAAATTATCAAGGAATCCACCAGGTACAAGCCTGAATCCGTAAACATGGGCACCCTCCTAGATTTTATCCTGACCAACTTTCCCTCTAAATTTACCTCTGCTGTTTTCAATTAGGATCACTGCCTCATTGCCTGCATCCGCTATGGGTCTGCGGTCAAACGACCACCCCTCATTGTCAAACGCTCCCTAAAACAATCTGTGAGCAAGCCTTTATAATCGACCTGGCCCGGGTATCCTGGAAGGATATTGACCTCATCCTGTCAGTTGAGAATTTCAATAAGCATTTCTCTACGGCTGGCCATGCTTTCCTCCTGGCTACCCCAACCCAGGCCAACAGCTCCACAGCTACTTGCCCAAGCCTCCCCAGCTTCTCATTCACCCAAATCCAGATAGCAGATGTTTTGAAAGAGCTGCAAAACATGGACCCGTACAAAACAGCTGGGCTAGATAATCTGGGCCCTCTCTTTCTAAAATTATCTGCCGCCATTGTTGCAACCTCTATTTACCAGTCTGTTCTACCTCTCTTTCGTCTCATCCGAGATCCCTAAAGATTGGAAAGCTGCCGCGGTCATTCCCCTCTTCAAAGGGGGAGACACTCTAGACTCAAACTGTTACAGGCCTATATCCATCCTGCCCTGCCTTTCTAAAGCCAAGTCAATAAACCGATCACTGATCATTTCGAATCCCACCGTACCTTCTCCGCTGTGCAATCTGGTTTCCGAGCTGGTCACGGGTACACCTCAGCTACGCTCAAGGTACTAAACGATATCATGACCGCCATCCATAAAAGACAGTACTGTGCAGCCGTCTTCATCGACCTGGCCAAGGCTTTCAACTCTGTCAATCACCGTATTCTTATCGGCAGACTCAACAGACTTGGTTTCTCAAATGACTGCCTCACCTGGTTCACCAACTACTTCTCAGATAGAGTTCAGTGTGTCAAATCGGAGGGCCTGTTGACCGGACCTCTGGTAGTCTCTATGGGGGTGCCACAGGGTTCAATTCTTGGGCTGACTCTTTTCTCTGTATATAATCAATGATGTTGCTCTCGCTGCTGGTGATTCTTTGATCCACCTCTATGCAGATGACAACATTCTGTTTACCTCTGGCCCTTCTATGGACACTGTGTTAACTAACCTCCAGATGAGCTTCAATGCCATACAACTCTCCTTCCGGGGCCTCCAATTGCTCTTAAACGCTAGTAAAACTAAATGCATGCTCTTCAACCGATCGCTACCCGCACCTGCCCACCCGTCCAGCATCACTACTCTGGACGGTTCCGACTTAGAATATGTGGACAACTACAAATACCTAGGTGTCTGGCTCCTTCCAGACTCCTATTAAAGTCTGTGTACCAGACAGACAGGTTTGGTATGGGTATGTATGTGGGGTAGTAGTCCCAATAAGTCTGTTGGGAAATGCATCTCATGGGTTGACACGGTTTTTGGTTTCGAAAGATTCAACCCTGTGTTGAACACCATTTGGTGTTTGACCTGAATTAAAAACTAGTGTTAGGCCAGTTATTGTATATCGTCAGTGAGTCAGTCCACAACACTGTGAAAGATGCCTTAATGTCTCTGTGGTTGGTTAGCCTACATCAGGCTTAAGAGCGGGTTGTTTTTTTTTTTCAGTCAGAACAACAAGTTGTCACTGAAAGAAATGTGTTGGTGCGTCAACAGCCTTAGTTATCTGACGTTTATGGTCACACGGTGACTCATGTGTCTCACCAGATCCAAAGTACAACCAGTAATAGACACAGATTCTCAAGGAGTTATTTTATTTTGAACATGTTTTATAGCCTGTGAACTTGCCCTGAAAATCTAGATGTGTTGGCAACTCCACTTAGCCTAGCAGAGGAGAAGGATTGATTTGGGACCCGGGCACAAATAAACTTATGTGCCCTGCAGTTCTTAGTACCCAGTGTTCCCCCCCTATGTGTGAATGAGGTGACGTCTCAGATCCCACCAATCAGGATCCTCGCAAACCGGGTGGCGGCCACAGAGAGCCCTTTTCATTGGCTTAGGAGGAGGGTGTGGGTGCCTGTGCTCCTGAATGCCTATTGATTGACAAACGGTGAAGGCTCCCTTTCAAGCTGGCCAGCCAACCTGGCAAAGTTTCCTGCGAGAGAAGTGCAGAAAGGCCCTCGTTCTTGCCAGGGGATTGTGACAACCCTGTGAGGAGACACACAAACCAGTCTGGCTGTTTTTTTTAAATTTAAAAAAATAATAAAAAATTTGTCCAGGCCATAAAACTTTTGACCAGGCTCCATAGAGTGATGTAGAGAATACGGTGCCATTCTGGAGGCAGTCTGTCAGGTCATTCATGCCAAGGAAATGATATGAAAGTAGTGCACTATAAGGAATAGGGTACCGTTTGGGATGTGGACAGGGTGATTGGTATCCAGGTGGGAAAGGTTCCAGTCTACAACCTGTGGGGACAGAGACAGAATAATTCGGTTACACTGTTCTCACGCTGTCGTGCGACCGTCTCATGATAAAATGCCTCTCTGTCCCAGATTCCCTGAACTGGGCCTCATGTTACTGTGGGTTTGTTCTGTAGCCCCCGTCCCTGCGCTGGGCCTCATGTTACTGTGGGTTTGTTCTGTAGCCCCCGTCCCTGCGCTGGGCCTCATGTTACTGTGGGTTTGTTCTGTAGCCCCCGTCCCTGCGCTGGGCCTCATGTTACTGTGGGTGTCTTCTGTAGCCTCCGTCCCTGCGCTGGGCCTCATGTTACTGTGGGTGTGTTCTGTAGCTGGATGGTTGATCAGGAAACCAGAACTCTTGAGTAAAACAGACGAGGGAGGACGGGAGAGAGACTGTTTTGGATTAGGCTGCTAAGCAAGAATGCCCCCTACCAGCATTTATAAAGAGAGCCTGCTAAATGCAAAGCCAAAGAGACTGTAGATCCAATCATACTTAGGCTAGCTCTGCAAATAAGTTGATGTGGTTATTATTTGACCCTTCTGGTCATTTATGAACGTTTGAACATCTTGAAGAATGATCTGGCCATGTACTCTTATTATCCCCTGGCACAGCCAGAAGAGGACTGGCCATCCCTCAATGCCTGGTTCCCCTCAATGCCTGGTTCCTCTCTGTCTGCCAGTGTGTTTCTACATAGGTTAATGCACCTTGCACTAATTGTTTCAAGTTATTGACACATTGTCCAGTTAGTTGGATCATCTTTGGATCACTTTGTAGTAGGGCTGGGAATGGCCTCGGAACTTACAATACAATATTTTCCCGATACTTAGCAATATATTTATTACTATTCTACATTAATTGGTGTCATGTGTGTTGCAGAGGGACAAGAGAACCATAATTAAAACAACTTCTAATCAATCATGGAAATAAGTGCAAAAATCATGTTGGCTTACCATCTTTATGAAATGAGAAATACAGTGGCTTGCAATAGTATTCACCCCCCTTGGCACTTTTCCTATTTTGTTGCCTTACAACCTGGAATTAAAATATTTTTTTTTTGGGGGGGGGGGGCATTTGTATCATTTGATTCACACAACATGCCTACCACTTTGATGCAAAATCTTTTTTTGTGAAACAAGCAAGAAATAAGACAAAAAAACAGCATGCATAACCATTCACCCCCCCCCCCCCACCCAAAGTCAATACTTTGTAGAGCCACCTTTTGCAGCAATTACAGCTGCAAGTCTCTTGGGGCATGTCTCTATAAGGTTGGCACATCTAGCCACTGGAATATTTGTCCGTTCTTCAAAGCAATACTGCTCCAGCTCCTTCAAGTTGGATGGGCTCCGCTGGTGTACAGCAATCTTTAAGTCATACCTCAGATTCTCAATTGGATTGAGGTCTGGGCTTTGACTAGGCCATTCCAAGACATTTTAAATGTTTCCCCTTAAACCACTCAAGTGTTGCTTTAGCAGTATGCTTAGGGTCATTGTCTTGCTGGAAGGTGAACCTCCGTCCCAGTCTCAAATCTCTGGAAGACTGAAACAGGTTTCCCTCAAGAATTTCCCTGTATTTAGCATCATTCCTCCAATTCTGACCAGTTTCCCAGTCCCTGCTGTTGAAAAACATTCCTACAGCATGATGGGGGTAGTGTTCTTGGGGTGATGAGAGGTGTTGGGTTTGCACCAGACAGTGTTTTCCTTGATGGCCAAAAAGCTCAATTTTAGTCTCATCTGACCGGAGTACCTTCTTCTATATGTTTGGGGAGTCTCCCACATGCCTTTTGGCGAACACCAAACATGTTTGCTTCTTTTTTTTTTTAAGAAATTGTATTTTTTCTGGCCACTCTTCCATAAAGACCAGCTCTGGAGTGTACAGCTTAGTGGTCCTATGGACAGATACTCCAATCTCCGCTGTGGAGCTTTGCAGCTCCTTCAGGGTTATCTTTGGTCTCTTTGTTTTCCTCTCTGATTAATGCCTTCCTTGCCTGGTCTGTTTTGGTGGGTGGCCCTCTCTTGGCAGGTTTGTTGTGGTGCCATATTCTTTCCATTTTTTTGGTAATGGATTTAATGGGGCTCTGGGATGTTCAAAGTTCTGGATATTTTTTTTTATAACTCAACCCTGATCTGTACTTCTCCACTACTTTGTCCCTGACATGTTTGGAGAGCTCCTTTGTCTTCATAGTGCCGCTTGCTTCAGAACAGAGTATGTGTATGTGTGTGAGATCATGTGACACTTAAATTGCACACAGGTGGACTTTTATTTAACTATGTGACTTCTGAAGGTAATTTGATGCACCAGATCTTATTTAGGGGCTTCATAGCAAAAGGGGTGATATATGCACACCACTTTTATGTTTAGAATTTTTTTGATTTTTTTTTTTTAAACAAGTTCTCTTTTTCACTTCACCAATTTGGACTATTTTGTGTTTGCCCATTACATGATATCCAAATAAAAATCAATTTAAATTACAGGTTGTAATGCAACAAAATAGGAAAAAAACCAAGGGGGATTAATATTTTGCAAGGCACTGTATAGGAAACGTTATACCTTTTATGTTTTTGAATAATTATTTTATTATATCGTAACAAAATATTGCGGTAACTCTATTGTATCAACCCACCCATCCCTACTTTGTCTATAATTCCCTCTATTGTTAGAGCTGTTTAGTTATTTGTTGGTTTGTGACTCTGTTGAAGGTCAGACTGCAACGAAGTTCAGTTGGTGTCTGATGTGAAACAGTGAATTTACAAGACTCATTATTGCATCAATCCATTCCGTGGAAACCTGGGTGCCATCTTGTTTCTGCTTTGCAGTAGCAAACCCCCGTTAATGCAACAGACTAGCATTCAGGGCCTAAGCTATTTGCATGAAAAATGTTAATAAGGAATGAATTAATGCAACATTCATGCATTGCACATTCCTCTACTCTAATGTGGATCCTAATAAACTAAACTGTTAAACATGTCAACTTGTTGTTAATGACTGAACCCCCTTTTTTCCCCCCTTGTCTTTCCCAGCGTGAGCAGTGTGGCCGGTTGACCATATGCAACAAGCTATGCTACGCAGTGGGAGGAGCGCCCTATCAGATCACAGGCTGTGCGCTGGGCTTCTTCCTCCAGATATACCTACTGGATGTGGCCCAGGTGAGTCTTCAGTCTGTAGCACCCTTTTTCTCTATTCAGTGCACTAGCCATAGGGCTCGGGTCAAAAGTAGTGCACTATATAGGGAATGGGATTCCATGGGGCTCGGGTCAAAAGTAGTGCACTATATAGGGAATAGGGTGCCAGTCTAAAGTAGTGTACTATATAGGGAATAGGATTCCATGGGGCTCTGGTCTAAAGTAGTGTACTATATAGGGAATAGGATTCCATGGGGCTCTGGTCTAAAGTAGTGCACTATATAGGGAATAGGGTTCCATAGGGCTCTGGTCTAAAGTAGTACACTATATAGGGAATAGGGCTCTGGTCTAAAGTAGTACACTATATAGGGAATAGGGTGCCAGTCTAAAGTAGTGCACTATATAGGGAATAGGATTCCATGGGGCTCGGGTCAAAAGTAGTGCGCTGTATAGGAAATGGGGGTGTCATTTGGGATGCCCACATCAGTCAGTGGCCCCATCACCATTTCACTTACCTACCCATCTAGTGTTCACAGATCTGACAGGGCTTGTCAGAGCAAGTGCCAGCAGAATAGTGATGGGTCCTGCTATCTCAAATGGTGTTCAGTTTCTCGACTCCCAACTGAGTGTAAATTCCTCAGATCATAAAGACTAATGTAGCATACCGTGGTCTTTTCAGATGGTCAGGAATATAGAAGGGTCTTGGTCAGATGCCCTCAGGCTAAAACAAAACAATTATATTGGCTTATATGTAACTAGTATTTCTTTATTTACAAACGGGTGCTGTATTACCTGCAGTATGTAGGCTGGTTCCTCTGGCCCAGGGTGTCGGCTGGTTCCTCTGGCCCGGGGTGTCGGCTGGTTCCTCTGGCCCGGGGTGTCGGCTGGTTCCTCTGGCCCGGGGTGTCGGCTGGTTCCTCTGGCCCGGGGTGTAGTGCACTATATAGAGAATATGGTGCCAATTGGGACTCAGATGAAGTTATTTTTGTAGTCATTAACTCAGCGGTGGGTTGTGACCTGACTGTATCAAAGAGCTTACTGAGGCTTAGCCAGAGCTTGGGAGGGGAGTAGACTGACTCTGGCCTGGAGAGAACAGTCGGCTAGACCGACTCCACTCTGCGCTCTCGCGTTAATTAGAATTTTGATGTTGATCTGGTTGTTGAGGGCAAGATGGCGGCCAACTCCCCCCTCCCCCGATCGCTGAGATCAGTGATGAAGAGTCAATTCGGCAACACAGCATAGTGCGAAGAATGATGGCTATAGTCACGATTTTCTCTGCTCTGGCTTTTGTCAACGTCCAGCGTCCACTAGTGTTTTAAAACTGCAATATTTAACTTTTTTTGGGAGACCTGACTAAATTCACGTAGAAATGTGAGTTATAGATCTGTAATTCTTGTTGAAAACAAGTCTAAGAAGTGATAGAATAGATCTATGTACTATTTCTATGCTTCCTGTTCTCAAGTTGTTTTTTTTTGTCTTTTAATTTGGTTAAAAAGTTTTATACACCAGCTTAAACAACAATTTTTGGTTACGGAAAATTATATTTCACAGCGGTTTAGATGATGGTACAGTGATTCTCTAAACTTGCTTGTTGTGACGCAAACTGTTTTGAATTTTAGCAACCAGGAAATGGTGACGCGATTTCTATATAGTGCATGTTTTTGAACAGGTGGTAGGATTCATGGAGTAATCTCTTTAGGCTCTCTAGACATGATCTTTGTAATCTTGTGGTTTCCTGTTATTCTGTAGCATGATGAGGGAAAACTTTCAGTAGCCCACAGGACTGACTCAATAGGTTGAACATGACCGCTTTATGCTTCAAATGAGACAACTCTTGTTAGTTCAGTTGGACCTGTTTCCATCAAGTCTCCCAGCCTCGTCCTTTTTGTTTAGTTGTAATCATTCATCCATATCTCTAACCTTGCTCTCTTCTCTCCTCCCTCAAGTTGGACCCATTCTATGCGTCCATCATCCTGTTCGTGGGGAGGGCCTGGGATGCTGTGACGGACCCGATCATAGGCTTTATGGTCTCCCGCTCTCCCTGGACACGCTTCGGACGAATGCTGCCATGGTACGGCTATTTTTACTGGTTCTGATATCAATCAGTCACAGTTTAGCCTTAGAGAGCTTCATGTGTTTTATCTTTTCTTGTTTTGTTGTGAAATTCATCCCTCTGAATGGTTCTCGTGAAGGAAAGAACTTGAGGAGTTACGACCACTTTCCTATCTGTGGGCTCTAGGTTCTTTCCCACTAATTCAGCCATTTTGGTTTAGAAAACCCTCGTTGTGGCATCTGTTGCTGTAACTAAAGGCAACCTCTATTGGCAGATGGATATCAGGCTAACTGACGGTTTCAAATATCCACATTGCCTTACAAGATGTTATTTTCATTTTTTGGAGTGTTACTATTCACAGGTTCTATGCAACAACAACAACAAAAAATGTAAGTGCAAGGGAGTGTCAGGAATACTTGGTGACAAAGGGTCATCGTCTGCGTTTACCAACAGTGGTTTAGCAATAGATCTCGCTGGAATGTCTGTGTGTTGGCCATTTCCCCATTGGTCCCCAGTCATTTTGGAACCCCACTGGTGTGCCAAGTGTGCTTCAAGCTCCCGTGTCCCAAATGGCACCAACATACTACATTAAAACAGAGCCCTATAGGCCCTGGTCAAAAGTAGTGCACTATATAGGGTTAGGCCATAGTGAATGCATGCTAATTGGATAGGGCTTTAGGCCATAGTGAATGCATGCTAATTGGATAGGGCTTTAGGCCATAGTGAATGCATGCTAATTGGATAGGGCTTTAGGCCATAGTGAATGCATGCTAATTGGATAGGGCTTTAGGCCATAGTGAATGCATGCTAATTGGATAGGGCTTTAGGCCATAGTGAATGCATGCTAATTGGATAGGGCTTTAGGCCATAGTGAATGCATGCTAATTGGATAGGGCTTTAGGCCATAGTGAATGCATGCTATTTGGATAGGGCTTTAGGCCATAGTGAATGCATGCTATTTGGATAGGGCTAGGCCATTTCTTAGCATGCATTCGCTATGGCCTGTGCTGTAACTGTCTGATGGTGTGTTTTGGGGCAAGTACCTCCTGGTATGATTTGAGTACATTTTCATTAAAATTTCAGCTGTGGCTCTGAAAGGGTTACTACAGTTGTCTACCGCTCAGAGTACTTACACACACACACACACACACGGCTATAAAGATGTTACTTTCTGTAAAAAGATTTCTTCAAACATTCTCTGAAACATAAGCCACATTTCCCGCAGGGCTAAAATGAAGACAAAAGAAACCCCATCTTCAAACAACAAACAGTCAGGCTTTTATTTAAGTCTTTATTAACAAAGAGAACAGAGGTTTCCTGCTTGACTTGCAGTTCCCACAGAGTTCCTGACATGGCATAGTCTTGGTGAATCTACACAGGCTTCATACATGCCTCTGTATGCTTTTTCATTAAACCTTTTTTAAAAGGGCCGAGTTTTGCGTCTCCAACTTTTGGGATATACGGTGCCGTCGGAAAGTATTGAGACCTCTTGACTTTTTCCACATTTTGTTACTTTACAGCCTTACTCTAAATATGTTATTTCCATCATTCTACACACAATACCCCATAATGACAAATCCAAAACAGGTTTTTAGAAATGTTTGCTAAAGTATTCAGACCCTTTACTCAGTACTTTGTTGATGCACATTTTGGCAGCGACTACAGCTTTGAGTCTTCTTGGGTATGACGCTACAAGCTTGGCACACCTGTATTTGGGGAGTTCCTCCCATTTTCTTCTCTGCAGATCTTCTCAAGCTTTGTCAAGTTGGATGGGGAGGGTTGCTGCATAGCTCTTTTCAGTTCTCTCAAGAGATGTTCCCTCGGGTTAAAGTCCGAGCTCTGGCTGGGCCACTCAAGGACTTGTCCTGAAGCCACTCCTGCATTGACTTGGCTGTGTGCTTAGGGTCGTTGTCCTGTTGGAAGGTGAACCTTCACCTGAGTCTGTGGTCCTGAGTGCTCTGGAGCAGGTTTTCATCAAGGATCTCTCTTTGTACCTTACTCCGTTCATCTTTGCCTCTATCTTGACTAGTCTCCCAGTCCCTGCCGCTGAAAAACATCCCCACAGCATGATGCTGCCACCACCATGCTTCACCATAGGGATGGTGCCAGGTTTCCTCCAGATGTGATGCTCAGCATTCAGGCCAAAGAGTTCAATCTTGTTTCTCATGGTCAGAGTCTTTAGGTGCCGTTTGGCAAACTCCAAGTGGGCTGTCATGTGCCTTTTTTTACTGAGAAGTGGCAACTCATCCAGAAGGTTGTCCTGCTAGAAGGTTCTCTCATCTCCACAAAGGGACTCTGGAGATCTGTCAGTGACCACGGGGTTCTTGGTCACCTCCCTGAACAAGGCCCATCTCCTCCGATTGGTCAGTTTGTCCGGGCAGCCAGCTCTAGGAAGAGTCCTGGTGGTTCCAAACGTCTTCCATTTAAGAATTATGGGGATCTTCAATGCTGCAGAAATGTTTTGGTACCCTTCCCCAGATCTGTGACTTGACACAATCCTGTCTCAGAGCTCTACGGACAGTTCATTCGACCTCATGGCTTGGTTTTTGTTCTGACATGCACTGTCAACTGTGGGACCTTATATAGATAGGTGTGTGCCTTTCCAAATCATGTCCAATCAGTTGAATTTACCACAGGTGGACTCCAATCAAGTTGTAGAAACATCTCAAGGATGATCAATGGAAACAGGATGTACCTGAGCTCAATTTCGACTGTCATAGCAAACCGTCTTTTTTTAAATTAATTTTAATATTACCTTTAATTTAACCAGGCAAGTCAGTTAAGAACAAATTCTTGTTTACAATGACGACCTACCGGGGAACGATGCGTTAACTGCCTTGTTCAGGGGCAGCACGCCAGATTTATTTTACCTTGTCAGATCGGGGATTCGATCCAGCAACCTTTCGGGTTACCGGCCCAAAGCTCTAACCACTAGGATACCTGCCGCCTCTACACTCTAACCACTAAGATACCTGCCACCTCTACACTCTAACCACTAGTCTACCTGCCGCCTCTACACTCTAACCACTAGGATACCTGCCGCCTCTACACTCTAACCACTAGGATACCTGCCACCCCAGGTAGCCGAGTGGGTTTCGCTTTGTCAATATGGGGTATGGTGTGTAGATTAAGGGATTTTTATTTAAGCCATTTTAGAATAAGGCTGTAACGTAAAGTGGAACAAGTCAAGGGGTCTGAATAATTTGCGAAGGCACTGAATCTGCTATTGTTTTGGGGGGGGCTGCAGTTCGAGTTGGTGGTTACACTGACCATCTATCATGAGTTAATCATTAATTCATAATTAACCATATTTAGTAGGCTATAGACTTTATGGTGTGTCTAATAATCCATTTCTGCCTTATGTTAGCATCATGGGAAATGTCCCTGCTTTACCCCTCTGGGACTCTGTGTAGTTTTGTCCATCTGCTCTTTGACCCCTCTCTACGGAATTAGGACTGACGGTGCTTTTTCTGAGGGGGGGGTTGTAGCTGAGGCTTCAATCCATTTTTAGTCAAGGTCACTGACCCTGGTGGAATAGCCCATCTCCCCCCCCCCCCTAGAGGACCATGCAAGGCTTCCCTTTGTCCTCCCAGCATCACAGCTCTCCCTGTCCTGTCCCCACCCTTCCAGCATCACAGCTCTCCCTGTCCTGTCCCCACCCTTCCAGCATCACAGCTCTCCCTGTCCTGTCCCCAACCTCCCACTGTCACAGATGGAGACTTTTTTTCCAATCGTGTGCTTCAGAATGTAGACCGTGACATGACTACTTTACATTTCTGTGACTTTTCATTCTGAAAAGTAGGAGATTTGAACCAAAATCTGAGTCATTCACTTGTATGACGTTTTTAGATAGTGGCCTTACTGGGTCATCTATATTCCTGCACCAGTCCACGCTGATGACTCCACCCTCCCTCATACACTCAGGCCTACACCGAGAGGTCCTCATTCCTTAACGGGAAGGCAGGTCTGATTCCAGTCAAAGGCCCTCTGTGAGCGAAGGTACAGTCTCAGTCTGGCAGTGCCTCTGGTAGGTCATGTAGGATTCTGGAACCCTTCAGAGGATGTTCCAGAACACCAGGTGTCTCTCTGTACCTCCTAGACCTAGGCTGAGTCCCAAATGGAACCCCATGTTCTATATATATATATATATATATATATATTGACCAGAGGGATGGATTGGGTGCCATTTGGGAGACGGTCCAATTAGGGAACCTGAAGATCCTTGATGGATGGATGGATGGATGGATGGGAGGGGTTTGGGGTGGCTGGGTGACGAATGCTTTCCCAATGCTGACTAGTCCACTTGCATCAGTGCAGGAGGGGGGTTGGGGCAGATGGACACGAGTGCTTCACCTTACTGCATTTATACTATAGGAAAGTACACACATTTTTTGAGTAAAATAGTGTTTTAGAAACAACTGCACACTTGCAGGCGTAGGCAACCCTGGAGGTTCTGTACGAGATGTTGAACCCACCGAGGAACCTGAGTCATGTAGACAGATCAAAAGATGCAGTGGAATTCAGTGACTCTGGTCAGGCAGGATGCAGCTTGATGAAATCTGTTTCCTACATCTCTCTGGCATTCTTACTCTAAACTATTCTGAGGGGAAAGAAGGAGGTAGAATGGCGGAAAATTAAAGTTCAGTCTGATGGGTTAGGGTCCTTGCTAGGGGTTGAGAGGATCAGTCTCATACTTTGACTGAGAGGGGGGGGAGAGATGTTTTGAGGGTAGATGAGTGACTAATGTAGTCGATCGAGGGTTTGGTTCAGAACAGACGTGAATCTTGAGGAGACGTGATGTGCTTCAGTCGGGCTGGGAGGAAGAGGGAAAGAGGGGGAGTAGAGCGCTCTACGCTTCAGTGTTTGGGAGGGGGGAGGGTAGGGGAGCTCTGATTGGCTGAAACTGGTGGTGTGTTGTGGGCTGGACCAATAAGAGGCAGCTGTGTAGCATTTTTAAAGGGTATCTGAGGAATCTGAAGGTGTTACTGCAGTTCAAGAGACATGGGGGGGGGGAGCTGAAGGCGTGAGCACAGTCAGAGTTCCAGTGTAAGCTGCGACTGAACGACTAGGCCATGCGACGCTTCCCAGAGCGCTCCACGTCTAGATTTTACTGTAGGAGTTAGCCCATAGCTTTATACACCATTTCCTAACACCTAATAGCTTTAATAACAAGGCCTCGACCGCTGTGTCAAAGAGCACGCTGTCTATTTTAACCCGGTTACTTCAACAGCTTAACTGTTGTCAACATTACCAGGAATTCCAGTCTGGTTTTCTGAGATCACCCACACTAAGCTGTATATGCCATATTTCCACTTCTCCTGCCAGCTATGTTCAGTAGAAAGGACTTTGACATTTAATAGATATTTATATATATGTGTGTGTGTGTGTGTGTGTGTGTGTGTGTGTGTGTAAACTAATAGTTACTGAACAGAAGAATTTCTTGTAGACCAGACTTTGGTTGTCTTCACCCACATGGCAGTTGTATGTAAACATCAACATCCTCTGCTTCATTCAAAATGAGTTTAACCTTTTCCCTTTATTATGATTAGCATGTCGCTACAAGTGTTTGCTGCCACGGTCTTCTTGTCTCAGCCTTTAGTCCTATATATCAGTGTCAAGGCATATGAACTAACAGGTTATAGAGCAAACAACGCCAATTATCACAACAACACACCGGTTGTAAAATGGCTTTTTTTTTTTCTTCTGGCTTGGCTTCCCCGGTGGTATTACCCACGCACCACTGCTGCTTTGATGTGGCGCAGAGATTGGCTGAACCAGGCTCCCGACGGGGCATTATGTACATTACTGGTGGGTTGGTCACACCACTCCCTGAATGTAACCAAGCATCTGCTTCGCTATCGTAATTACAGGTCATAAAAGTCCTTATGTTTTCATATCACAAACTCATTTTGAACGAAGCAGAGATGAACTCCTTCCCCTTTTTTTAAAATTACGATTTAGCATGTCGCTACAAGTGTTTGCTAAGCAAACTCCTAATAGTTACTTGACTTTTTAAATAAGTTTAACTCTGACCCCCTCAGTCACTGGGGGCTATTTTAGCAGAGGGGAGGAAGTAATTTGACTCCTGGGTGTCTGTCATATGCTTCTGGTTTATAGGCTCAGTTATACTGTGAGATGGGTAGTCAGGTTTGCAGTTGGCACAGCATCCAGCCTTTAAAAAAAAAAAAAAAAAATGTAATGTCCACCTCCAGATTGGTGTCGCTCTAATTTGAAAAACACATGTCGTATGGCCGGGCACTCAGGCCGATTTGGACTTCATAAGATCAGTTGTATAAAAGTGACGTCTGTTAACAGCAGTTCAGAACTGGCAGATGGTCTCATGGCCAAACTGACTTTTATAAAAACATCTCAGAATTTCACAATGTTCAGAAAATCCAATTTCATCAACTAGATATTAATAAATACCTTTTTTGTCTTTTAATTTGGATAATAAAGATGCAGTGTTATTTTAGTCCATTGACTAAACATTTTACAGGCAGATGTTAAACAGGACTTTGTCTACAACGAACGCTGGGTCTAACCCACAGACAGTTCAGGGCCTTTTTGTTTTGGAATGTGGCAGAGCCAAGTGATTTGACTCAGTGGCGTGTATTCATGGATGCCAAGAAAAAAAAAACACATTATTTTGTATCTTTCTATGTTACATTCAGACTCTTGCGAATTGACATTTATGAATCTCACCGGCGATAGCATCGGGAGTGAACAAAACAGCTCCCCTCTGTCTCAGTATGTGTATCCCATGTATCTGATGCTGTCTGGGCATGAAGAGTATGACATTGTTGCCACTCATGACGTTGAATGCAAGGGAAGCCAGTGAGCATTTGGCCTCCCGTGATTTAAAAAAAATTAAATAGCAAATCAGTGTTGAGTTACGCTGAATGAGCTCTGCTGTGAATGGTCCTGGCCCACCAAACAAAGTGTCAAGGGAAGCCGCTTTGGCTTCACACCAATCACATCAGAAGCCAAATGTCATTGACAAATCTTGAATTGTTGCATCTCACTGTGTTGTCCTCTGGTGGCTGGCTAGCTAAATTCGACCTTTCCTGAGTTGGCCATGCATGGCGTTGGGGATTTGGACTTGTGGTTTTAACTTAATTCTCCGTACTGGCCAATGGTTATAACGGCGATTCTGATCCAACTTGTTGTGCGCCCCTGTCTTGAGAGGATGGAAGTTCAATATGTAGTAGGATAATGTTAACTAGCTAACGTTGTCCATGAATGGAAGTTAGGTTCGCCAGCATGCATTTTAGCCAGGTAGCCTAAGGCAACTAAAAGTGTGTACTGTATGACTGTTTAGGCAACATTAAAGAGGATCGCGTTTCTCAACAAGTAGGGTGAGTCAACATGTTGTTTTGCACGCACACACACGCACAAATCAGTACCATCGACAGCCACATCCTATTTAGTTTTACGTTGATTGGACTAAAAATAGTTTTGTTTCTTTGTTTTTAGTTGTCGCTGTATTAGATTAAGCATAGCTGATTTTTAGATGTTTGAATAGTGGAGACGGAGAGACTTGTGGTAACGCTCCGTGGTTCTAAATGACTAGTTTAATAGTCTAAAAAAATGTGGGAAACATTAACATGCTTGGTCATATAACTGTTAGTTACAATATATTTTGTAGACTTCACAGGACATGTTGCTCTACGGTTTTGTAATGAAGCAAAAGGTGTGGTTGAATTTATTCTGCCACGGTCTTCTTATTGTCTCAGCCTTTTTAGTCCTAAATATCACAGTGTCAAGGCATATGAACTAACATGTTATAGAGAAGAGCAAACAAAACAATTATCACAACACATTCTTTCCTGGGTTGGCTTTTTTTTTACCCACGCACCACTGCTGCTTTGATGTGGCACAGAGAGCGGATAGAGGCTAAACCAGGCTCCCGGCGAGGCATTATGTAAAGTACATTCCTGGCGGGTTGGTCACGCCACTCCCTATATGTAAACCACCATCTGCTCTGTATCCTGGAGATCACACCACCATGACACACACTCCCTCTCATGTATCATTTTCACAACAACCCCCCCCCCCCCCCCCCCCGCCACTAATCACATCACAAGCATGAGTTGGTGGGATGTAGTGTCTCTCTCTCTCTCACACTCACTCACTCTCTCACACACTGTACTGTACTCATTATGGGTGGCTGCATCTGTTGTCTAAAGTACCTTCTTCTCTTGGGTATTTTCTCCATTCCCAGGTACTGATCTGAAATACTGACTCTGTACCGGTACCCCCTGTATATAGCCTCCACATTGACTCTGTACCGGTACCCCCTGTATATAGCCTCCACATTGACTCTGTACCGGTACCCCCTGTATATAGCCTCCACATTGACTCTGTACCAGTACCACCTGTATATAGCCTCCACATTGACTCTGTACCGGTACCCCCTGTATATAGCCTCCACATTGACTCTGTACCGGTACCCCCTGTATATAGCCTCCACATTGACTCTGTACCGGTACCACCTGTATATAGCCTCCACATTGACTCTGTACCGGTACCCCCTGTATACAGCCTCACTTGTTATTTTACTGCTGCTTTTTAATGATTTGTTTTTATTTTTTTACTTTTATTTTTCTTAACTGCACTGTTGGTTCAGGGCTTGTAAGAATTTCACTAAGGTCTGTTGGACCTGTTGTAGTTGGCGCATGTGACAAATAGAATGTGATTTGATTGGTGACCACTAGGTCCCATGAGGAAATGCAGCTTCCACCTGCCCACTGCTTTTAGGAGTCAAATCAAATGTATTTATATAGCCATTCTTACATCAGCTGATATCTCAAAGTGCTGTACAGAAACCCAGCCTAAAACCCCAAACAGCAAGCAATGCATGTGTAGAAGCACGTTGATGTGAAAGTAGGTCCCAAAATAAGTTTGAGCCAATCCAAGTTCAGTTTTAATGTCACATGCACACTTTCTTGTAAGTCCTAACCCCAAGCAATGCAGTAATCAATGTAATACTTAAAATAACAAGGTAGAAAAAAACCCAAAGTTTTCACCTGACCAGTTTCTTTTATTTTGTTTATTAGTGCTGATTTAAGCAAAGGAGACAAGACGAGGAAACATTTTTGGGGTTTGAAGTAGCTAAAACAAATCTACTTCTGAAGGAATGTCTTATGGTTTTATTTTGGGGTGTCCTAATCCGCCGTGCCAAACTCTCATGACTGGACTGTTGTCATCAACACTGGAGAGATCAGGTTGTACATGATGGCGTGTTGTGTTCTCATATGATATTTCCTGTCTGTGCGCAATTTGAGATCTAGTGGCTTCCACCATATCCTCTTTAGCCAATCAATGGCCGGATATGATGCAGCCGTTTCCTGCTCGGGGGAAACCTAACTCCATTTCCCCTTCATGCTGATCTACATGGACAGACATATACACACACTCCACGCCCCTCTCTTGTTCTATTGGAGTGTGTCGATCAGGCCACAGGAAGTCCATAACTGGGACAGGAAGTTACACACAGACATTCTTCCGTTCTCCCTGAGTGACGCATTACTCAGGGATGACATCACCACTACGGTCTGTAGTGCCAAGGGAAAGTGTGGTACATCGGGGGAGGGGAGTGTCTGTGAGGATCTGTCTATAGCACGAGAGAAGAGTGGGTGTGTGTAGGGGGAGTATCTGAGTGGGTGTGGACATGTGAGGGAGAATGTAGAAGGGTGTGTCCATGGAAAGTAAGAGGAGGTATGTTCCTATCCTTCATCTGTCTGACACTTCTCACACAGCCCTTTTCATAACATGTTTACAGTGATGAAATTAATATCTTACTGGCAGTGGTGAAGAACAGCGTTGAGTGACAGCTGATTGTTTCTAAAGACCTGTAGGACTGCCTTCCCCTCGTTTTTAAAAAATGTATTTTAATTTAACCTTTTTATTTTAACGAGGCAAGTCAGTTAAGAACAAATTCTTATTTACAATGACGGCCTAGGAACTGTGGGTTAACTGCCTTGTTCAGGGGCAGAAGGACAGGTTTTGTACCTTGTCAGCTCAGGGATTCGATCCAGCAACCTTCTGCTCTAACCACTAGGCTACCTACCGCCCCCTTGTGTAGTAGTGGGGAATAACAGACAGAATTATGTTCAGTTCAGTAGTCTGACATGGCTTTCTGTCCTTGTCTCCTATATCAGGTCAGTGCAGGTAAAGCATCTCTAGACTATTGAAATGGACCCGTTCTTAAAGCTAGGCCTGTATCAGTGCTAATGAAGGAGACAGGATGAGGTGACGTGCTTCTAGACTATTGAAATGGACCCGTTCTCATCAAGGTGCTTTTAGCTTCCAGAAAAATGAGGCATCCAACACTTGGTATCAGACTTCTTGGATGCAGATTTTTTTTTTTTTTTTTCTCTCTGTAAGCCTCGCTTGGCTTTAGCGAGTCCTTTTGAGAGACCTAAGTGGGAAATGTCATGCTGAGCAATGGTTTATTTACTTACCCAGAGGCTGAATGCTGTTCATGCACTGTGAGGGCTACAGCTAATTCATCATTAGGTAATGACTGTCCTCTTCACACACTGGTTACTGCTCTGTGACGATATGAGGCGCAGACTGACCTCTCTCCTCATCCCTGTAGGATCGTGTTCTCCACTCCTCTAGCTGTGGTCAGTTACTTCCTCATCTGGTATGTTCCTGTGATTGAGGATGGGAAGGTCATCTGGTACCTGGTCTTCTACTGCCTGTTCCAGACCCTTCAGACAGTGAGTACTGTGGTCTACAACACCATACTGGTAGAGCAGCACACACACACACACACACACACACACACACACACACACACTACTGCCTCTTCCAGACCCTTCAGACGGTGAGTACTGTAGTCTACAACGCCATACTGGTAGAGTAGCGGATGGGGAAATTCTCTTACACACACACATCCACCAGACGGCCTACAAGAGCTGGACCAGATGTATAGAACAACACGACCCCAGTACAATCAGTTAAAACAAACTAATTAGGATATGTTTTAATGTCTCATAACGTTATCGCTCTGTCTCTCTCTTTCCAGTGTTTCCATGTGCCCTACTCAGCTCTCACCATGTTCATCAGTGAAGACCAGAAGGAGAGGGACTCAGCCACTGCTTACAGTAAGTCCCATGGACACTTACCTCACTACCTAGACACTACTTAGTATACATGTACTTCATACTAGGTAGTAGTGATGGGCACCGATATGGAAGATCTGTATCCCATTATCAGGTTCATAAATAATACTGCAGGTGTGTTCACTTTTAAGGCTCTGAAGGCCAGAGAACTGTTGATTGGTTGCCCACTGGGTGTGAATCCTCTAGTAGCCCATCTAACCAGCCCCATCTGCAGGCTATTCAGCATGTTGAGTCTGAGACTTGACCCACACTGGTTCCTGTAGGGTTAACAGCTAGGATAAACCGTTACGATACGCCTTGCTCATATCGACATCAAACGGTATCACGTTGAATTATCCATAGTGGTGCTCGCCGCTGGTAACTCAGTCTGTGTTTGGATATTAGGACACAATCAACTTAATCAATAATACACAGTGTAAACACATATATATATATATATATATTTTTTTTTATGTTTACACTGTGTATTATTGATTAAGTTGATTATATCTCTATCTCTCTATCTCTCTCTCTCTCTCTCTATCAAGCGACTTAGCCATGCATGCATAGATTTTACGTATGTGTGGTTCTGGGAATCAAACCCACTATCCTGGCGTTTACATGCACCATGCTCTACCAACTGAGTTACAGATGATCCAAGAGGATCATTGGTTGGTTTTTATCATCTGTATGCTTCTCTCCTCTCGTCTAATCAGGAATGACGGTGGAGGTTCTGGGTACTGTGATTGGCACAGCCGTCCAGGGTCAGATTGTGGGCATGGCCAACCCCCCCTGTATCCTGGCCCCCGGCGACAATGTAACAACAGAGGGGCTGAACTCCTCCCTGCTGCTGGGACAGGAAGTTAACACCACGGTCATCTCTCCCGGCATCACCCTGGACCAGACGGTATGTGTGGCACACCGCGATAGACCATATCCTAACCCTAGCCTCACATCTCGTCTAAATACTTGTATCTTCATGAAGATGACTGAGCTCACAAATACAGATCATTTTACACTTTACGATAAACTTAGTGTACGTTCTGCTGTCTGTTAGTTATACCAGACGTACTGTAGTAGGTTACTATAGTCCACTAACCTGTTGTCCCTCTCTTCTTCTGTTTTTAGTTACGATAGTCCACTAACCTGTCTCTCTTCTCTATCACAGAAAACAGCTTACATGATAGCCTCTGGTGCCATCTGCTCCATCTACATTCTCTGTGCCGTGGTGCTGTTCTTCGGAGTCAAGGAGAAGAAAGGTAAAGGCAGGATGGTCCATTTTTATCTACCGTCCCTCAAATCAACAAATCCCTATTGGGATTATGGGTTCACTTTGGGTCACTTATTTCAATGTACCTTTTGGATAATGATGAATTTGATTCCCCAACGGCCTGCCAGTCTTCTAAACAAGCCCACTCCCTCGTGGATTTTTTGAGATCTACAGTGTGATGTTGATGCAGTACACTGTTTCTGTCTCATATGACTATGGGCTGTGACCCTGGTGGCTTCATGCTCTAACAGATGACCTATGAGGGTTTACTAGGAAACGTACTGGTCAAAAGGGCGGCAGGTAGCCTAGCGGTTAGAGCGTTGGGCCAGTAACCGAAAGGTTGCCGGATCAAATCCCCGAGCTGACAAGGTAAAAATCTGTCGTTCTGCCCCTGAACAAGGCAGTTAACCCACCTGTTCCCCGGTAGGCCGTCATTGTAAATAAGAATTTGTTCTTAACTGACTTGCCTAGTTAAATAAAGGTTACATAAATAAAAACGCTGACTGACTTAAATATTATTAGGTTAACTTTTCTATTATAACATTGTCTCTCTGTGTATCTCTGTAGAGTCGCCTCGCCCTCGGTCAGAACTCATGTCGTTCTGGCAGGGTATCGGGCTGGTGATGGGTCATCGACCTTACGTCAAGCTGGTTATGGGCTTCCTCTTCACCTCACTGGCCTTCATGGTGAATACATGGGACACACACTTGTTTAGGCATACTCGTTCACTCACTCAGGCATACACACTTTTGCACTCTGCATTTGCATGTCTACGTACACCTACTAAAACACACCCCTCCCTACACTATAACACACCTCACCTCACCCCCCTACACTAAAACACACCTCACCTCCCCCCCTACACTATAACACACCTCACCTCACCCCCCCTACACTAAAACAAACCTCACCTCACCCCCCTACACTATAACAAACCTCACCTCACCCCCCCTACACTATAACACACCTCACCTCCCCCCCTACACTATAACACACCTCACCTCACCCCCCCTACACTATAACACACCTCACCTCCCCCCCTACACTATAACACACCTCACCTCACCCCCCCTACACTATAACACACCTCACCTCACCCCCCCTACACTATAACACACCTCACCTCACCCCCCCTACACTACAACACACCTCACCCCCCCCTACACTATAACACACCTCACCTCACCCCCCCTACACTACAACACACCTCACCTCACCCCCCCTACACTACAACACACCTCACCTCACCCCCCTACACTAAAACAAACCTCACCTCACCCCCCCTACACTATAACACACCTCACCTCCCCCCCCTACACTACAACACACCTCACCCCCCCTACACTACAACACACCTCACCTCACCCCCCCTACACTACAACACACCTCACCCCCCCTACACTATAACACACCTCACCTCCCCCCCCTACACTATAACACACCTCACCCCCCTACACTATAACACACCTCACCTCACCCCCCCCTACACTACAACACACCTCACCCCCCCCTACACTATAACACACCTCACCTCACCCCCCCTACACTACAACACACCTCACCCCCCTACACTATAACACACCTCACCTCACCCCCCCTACACTACACCTCACCTCACCCCCCTACACTAAAACACACCCCCCTACACTAAAACACACCCCCCTACACTAAAACACACCCCCCCTACACTAAAACACACCCCCCTACACTACAACACACCCTCACCTCACCCCCCCCCTACACTATAACACACCTCACCCCCCCTACACTATAACACACCTCACCCCCCCTACACTATAACACACCTCACCCCCCCTACACTATAACACACCTCACCCCCCCTACACTATAACACACCTCACCTCACCCCCCCTACACTACACCTCACCTCACCCCCTACACTAAAACACACCCCCCTACACTAAAACACACCCCCCTACACTAAAACACACCCCCCTACACTACAACACACCTCACCTCACCCCCCCTACACTATAACACACCTCACCTCACCCCCCCTACACTACACCTCACCTCACCCCCCTACACTAAAACACACCCCCCTACACTAAAACACACCCCCCTACACTAAAACACACCCCCCTACACTACAACACACCTCACCTCACCCCCCCTACACTATAACTCACCTCACCCCCCCTACACTATAACACACCTCACCTCACCCCCCCTACACTATAACACACCTCACCTCACCCCCCCTACACTATAACACACCTCACCTCACCCCCCCCTACACTATAACTCACCTCACCTCCCCCCCCTACACTATAACACACCTCACCTCACCCCCCCTACACTATAACACACCTCACCTCACCCCCCCTACACTATAACTCACCTCACCTCCCCCCCCTACACTATAACACACCTCACCTCACCCCCCCTACACTATAACACACCTCACCCCCCCTACACTATAACACACCTCACCTCCCCCCCTACACTATAACACACCTCACCCCCCCTACACTATAACACACCCCCCCTACACTATAACACACCTCACCCCCCTACACTATAACACACCTCACCCCCCCTACACTATAACACACCCCCCCTACACTATAACACACCCCCCCTACACTATAACACACCTCACCTCACCCCCCCTACACTATAACACACCTCACCTCACCCCCCTACACTATAACACACCTCACCTCACCCCCCCTACACTATAACACACCTCACCCCCCCCTACACTATAACACACCTCCCCCCCCTACACTATAACACACCTCACCTCACCCCCCCTACACTATAACACACCTCACCCCCCCCTACACTATAACACACCTCACCCCCCTACACTATAACACACCTCACCCCCCCTACACTATAACACACCTCACCACCCCCCCTACACTATAACACACCTCACCACCCCCCTACACTATAACACACCTCACCACCCCCCCTACACTATAACACACCTCACCACCCCCCCTACACTATAACACACCTCACCACCCCCCCTACACTATAACACACCTCACCCCCCTACACTATAACACACCTCACCCCCCCTACACTATAACACACCTCACCTCACCCCCCCTACACTAAAACACACCTCACCTCACCCCCCCTACACTACACCTCACCTCACCCCCCATACACTACACCTCACCTCACCCCCCATACACTACACCTCACCTCACCCCCCTACACTACACCTCACCTCACCCCCCTACACTACACCTCACCTCACCCCCCCTACACTACAACTCACCTCACCCCCCCTACACTACAACTCACCTCACCCCCCCCCTACACTACACCTCACCTCACCCCCCCCTACACTATAACACTATATCATAAATGTTCCATATCTACACAGCTTTCTAACGACCGCTGACACTAGTTTTCACAATATACCCACACGCCCTTAATGGTGAGTGACGACAGGCATCACGTTTAGGTCAAAGTGTCATGTGGTTTTTATAATATTGCCAGTCTCTGACCACAACCACCTCATTACCTACAATAAAACTCAACCGTAAAGCTAAGCTTCAAACCCAACCGTAAGCTAACCTTCAATATGGCCTCATGTTAGGACAGGCTGTCTGCCACCGTTCTGCTCCTTTTAGAGTGTGTGTGTGTGTGTGTGTGTATTCTGTTTATTTATGTGGTCTCTGGGCTAAGCCTGCCTGTCGTGTTTAAAGTGGAGTCTCCAGCCAGCGAGCGCTTGGCTCCTGTGTGTGTGTGTGTGTGTGTGTGTGTGTGTGTGTGTGTGTGTGTGTGGGGCCAGTCTAACTGAGCATGTCTGTTTCTGTCTCTCTCTCTGCAGCTCCTGGAAGGGAACTTTGCTCTGTTCTGCTGCTACACTCTGGGCTTTAGGAACGACTTCCAGAACATTCTACTGGTCATCATGGTGAGGACAACCACACAGTGGCAATGGCCTTTTATATGTTTGATACAGACAGATTGATACTCTTTTCCCACATTGTTCACTGACCTCTCTATTGTTACTGTAACCTTGACTGAACCACTGGAGACAGTCAGGAAGTTTCTATACAAAACAGCCGTCTCTCTGTCTGGCCTGGCTCTCTGTCTGGCCTGGCTCTCTGTCTGGCCTGGCTGTCTGGCCTGGCTCTCTGTCTGGCCTGGCTCTCTGTCTGGCCTGGCTCTCTGTCTGGCCTGGCTCTCTGTCTGGCCTGGCTCTCTGTCTGGGCTTCTCTGTCTCGCTGTCTGAAAGAGCTGTCTCTCTCTGTATGAGAACATGCATAGTCTCTCTGGTAGCCAGTCAGTGAGGGCCAATGACTTGTAGCTGCTATTACTGTGTTCACTTTCACTGGTCTGAATGCCAGCCTGTTTCCACAGACGTTTACCACTGCTATGAAAGTCGCTCTCTGTCGTCGTCCCCCCCCTCCTGACATCCCTATTTATCCCTCTCTTCTGTCGTATGATTAAAAGGACTTAATGAAGTCTTTATCCTAACAGGAATGTAGTTGATAAGTGTTAGCCTGACACATGACCTTACTGCAGTACAGTAGGCCTGGGAACAATGGGGGGACTCTCTTAGTGCTAATTCAATAAATAAAAGTGATAGTGACCTGTCTTAATGTCTTTTCCTTTATGTAAAGTTGAAGGACCTTTTTTTAGGAGTTTAATTATGGTTTTATTAATTTAACTTCTTCTGTGGCTCATACTTTCGAAGTTTCACGTATGTACAGAATCTAGGATCAGTTTACCCTCCCCTAATCCTTTACCATTAGGCACAGGTCTAGGATCAGTTTACCCTCCCCTAATCCTTTACCATTAGGCACAGGTCTAGGATCAGTTTACCCTTCCCTAATCCTTTACCATTAGGCACAGGTCTAGGATCAGTTTACCCTCCCCTAATCCTTTACCATTAGGCACAGGTCTAGGATCAGTTTACCCTTCCCTAATTCTTACCTTTACCATTAGGCACAGGTCTAGGATCAGTTTACCCTTCCCTAATTCTTACCTTTACCATTAGGCACAGGTCTAGGATCAGTTTACCCTTCCCTAATTCTTACCTTTACCATTAGGCACAGGTCTAGGATCAGTTTACCCTTCCCTAATTCTTACCTTTACCATTAGGCACAGGTCTAGGATCAGTTTACCCTTCCCTAATCCTTTACCTTTACCATTAGGCACAGGTCTAGGATCAGTTTACCCTTCCCTAATCCTTTACCATTAGGCACAGGTCTAGGATCAGTTTACCCTTCCCTAATCCTTTACCATTAGGCACAGGTCTAGGATCAGTTTACCCTTCCCTAATCCTTTACCATTAGGCACAGGTCTAGGATCAGTTTACCCTTCCCTAATCCTTTACCATTAGGCACAGGTCTAGGATCAGTTTACCCTTCCCTAATCCTTTACCATTAGGCACAGGTCTAGGATCAGTTTACCCTTCCCTAATTCTTACCTTTACCATTAGGCACAGGTCTAGGATCAGTTTACCCTTCCCTAATTCTTACCTTTACCATTAGGCACAGGTCTAGGATCAGTTTACCCTTCCCTAATCCTTACCTTTACCATTAGGCACAGGTCTAGGATCAGTTTACCCTTCCCTAATCCTTTACCATTAGGCACAGGTCTAGGATCAGTTTACCCTTCCCTAATCCTTTACCATTAGGCACAGGTCTAGGATCAGTTTACCCTTCCCTAATCCTTTACCATTAGGCACAGGTCTAGGATCAGTTTACCCTTCCCTAATCCTTTACCATTAGGCACAGGTCTAGGATCAGTTTACCCTTCCCTAATCCTTTACCATTAGGCACAGGTCTAGGATCAGTTTACCCTCCCCTTAACCATTAGGCACAGGTCTAGGATCAGTTTACCTTCCCCTTAACCATTAGGCACAGGTCTAGGATCAGTTTACCCTCCCCTTAACCATTAGGCACAGGTCTAGGATCAGTTTACCCTCCCCTTAACCATTAGGCACAGGTCTAGGATCAGTTTACCCTCCCCTAATCCTTACCTTTAGGCACAGGTCTAGGATCAGTTTACCCTCCCCTAATCCTTAACCATTAGGCACAGGTCTAGGATCAGTTTACCCTTCCCTTAACCATTAGGCACAGGTCTAGGATCAGTTTACCCTTCCCTAATCCTTCCCATTAGACACAGGTCTAGGATCAGTTTACCCTCCCCTTTACCATTAGGCACAGGTCTAGGATCAGTTTACCCTCCCCTAATCCTTAACCATTAGACACACTAAACTGACTTTAGAGCAGCTTTATTCTATATTCACCCCTTCGAAGGCTATTGAAGGTTCTTAACCTGTTTTCTTCATTCTAAAGCTCAATGTTATTCAGCACTAAAAGCCTTTCACCACATCTCTCTGGCCTCAGTACTAAAGCCTTTCACCACAGCTCTCTGGCCTCAGTACTAAAGCCTTTCACCACATCTCTCTGGCCTCAGTACTACAGCCTTTCACCACATCTCTCTGGCCTCGGCACTAAAAGCCTTTCACCACATCTCTCTGGCCTCACTAACGGGGTCACTCCAGGTGGCTTGGCTCCTCTCTGGGCGAGGGCACAGTCTTCATTGCTACACTGTTTGGTAATAGTGTAACTCAACAGGGTTGCCAGATTGGGCCGGGTAGAGGGAACACGGACGGACGGACGGACGGACGGACGGGGGGGGGGGGTTAGACATACGAGACCTTGTCCCCAATACAGAGGAAGTTGGTTCATGAGGAGACAACAAGACAAAAGGACCTTGTCTCTGGTCAGTGTCCTCAAATGGCCCCCATTCCATATAGTGCACTAAGTAGGGAATAGGGTGACACTTGGGACTCTCTTTGTTGTGACTCTACTGTAGCCAGTAGTTTTCCTAGTGATCTTTGTGGGAAGTGGTTATGCTGCTAATTGAATGGTGAGCGCAGACAGGACAACAGTAGCCTGTTGTGTTCAGAACATGTGACTCTATTCACTCTGAAATATACCTCTTTTTTTTTTTTGTAGACACTGAAAATGTTTAATGCTGGAAGGAGAAAGACTTTTGAGGGGGCAGTGGGGTGCAGACAGTTCAAGGGAAGCTAGATGCAGGCGACCTTGGCGTGGTATCGCCAAGCAGCAGACCAAACATTTTGTGAGGATGTTTAGCCGATGCGATCCACCCACAGGTGATACACTAGAAAGGTGACTCGATGACAAAAAGCCTGATGACCGAAAGACACAAAAAATGAAATTACTCAAATGACAGAGTACTGCATTTTACTAGAGTAGGTTTAGGGGAAATGTACCTTTTTATGCTCTGTACTTCCTTGGCACTATTAAAGCCTACAGTACTAATACTGTGACGTTTTGAGAATAATAAATGTTTAGTGTAAGAGCTGTTTGAAAAGACCACTGGAGGTTTCAGCCTGATGGAGTTTTGGCCTTCCATGGTGACATCACCAGGGGGTAAATTGGTTAATAGACCAATAAGAAAGCATTCTGAACCCCTCTGCCAATGACAGCTATTCTTCCGTTTTCCCCTCCCTACCCAGACCACTCCCACACAGTCCTAGCAAAAATCTTTCAAAAATAAATTGTTTTTTTGTTGTTGACCATTTTAATTGAAAACAGTCACAGTAAGTTATTTCATTGTTACCCACAAATGATTTGAGATTAAAAACAGATGCATTTGATCTTAACTTGAGTTGGAATGTTTTTGCATTTTGTAAAATGGCTACATTAAGAAGACTGGTAAAACCTAAACACGAACCAGACTGAACTGCTGTTTTTGTTTTGGAGTGTTTTGGAGTGTTTTGGAGTGTTTTGGAGTGTTTTGGAGTGTTTTGGAGTGTTTTGGAGTGTTTTGGAGTGTTTTGGAGTCTGCCTCAACACATGTTCCAGAGACTGAATATTCCACAACATTGCATCCCAAATGTCATCCTATTCCCTAATGTAGTGCATATGTTCCCTGGTCAAAAGTAATGCCCTACATGGGGGAATAGGTTTCCGTTTCAGACTCGACCCTTCTCTTTACACGTTGGCAAAAGGAGAAATGGACTGGAACGCCAGCTAGGTCAAAGCAGGAAAAAGGACATCGAAAAGATGGACACAACTAAATACAGCTATTTCTATATGAAGTGTTTTGACTAAAAACGACACATTTCTTCTTTGTCTTGTCTCCAGCTCGCTGCGATGCTCACCATCCCTTTCTGGCAGTGGTTCCTCACCAAGTTTGGCAAGAAGAACGCTGTGTACATCGGCACCTCGGTAAGACTAAGCAGAATGATCACACAGCACCATGCCATAGTCCAGGGTTTACCAAACTCGGTCCTGGGACCCCCCCCCCCCACCCCCCAGGGGCTCTAGCCCTGCACAGCTGATTTTCAAATAACCAACTTCTCATCAAGTGTTGATTTGAATCAGCTGTGTTGTGCTCGGGCAAAACCAAAACGTGGGGCCCCAGGACCCGAGTTTGGGGAAAGCCTGCCGTAATCCATGGAGACATGCTTTATTGGACCAGGGTCTCAGTTATGATGATGATCCTGGTGGTGTGTGATGATGATCCTGGTGGTGTGATGATGACGTTGGTGTTTATAATACAGTGTTTCTGTCCTCTCTGCAGTCTGTGATCCCCTTCATGATCCTGGTGGTGTGTGTGAAGAGTAATCTCATCATTACCTACATGGTGTCGTTTGCTGCCGGGGTCGGAGTCGCTGCTGCCTTCCTGTTGCCGTGGTGAGTTGGAGTTTTTTTCCTCTCTTACCTTACCGACCCTCTCGCTGTCGTCTCTCCTCTCTGGTTTCTCTCCCTTATGTTTCTAACCCCTACACTCTTATGTGTCTAGTGTTTGGTTGTTGGTGGATGTCTCTGTCTCTAGGTCCATGTTGCTAGACGTGGTGGATGTTACTCTCTGTCTCTCCGTCTCTAGGTCCATGTTGCTAGACGTGGTGGATGTCTCTGTCTCTAGGTCCATGTTGCCAGACGTGGATGTTATTGACTCTGTCTCTCTTTCTCTAGGTCCATGCTGCCAGACGTGGTGGATGACTTCCAGGTCCAGAACCCAGACTCTAAGGGCCACGAAGCCATCTTTTATTCCTTCTATGTCTTCTTCACCAAGTTTGCCTCTGGAATCTCCCTGGGGATCTCCACTCTCAGCTTGGAGTAAGTTTACTGTTTTACACACACACACACACACACACACACACACACACACACACACACACACACACACACACACACACACACAGTACACTGGAATGCATCTCTGCACTTTCTAAGTTAAACACTAACACACTGGCCCCTGTTGTACTGTACGTAGGTAAATGTTGTTGGTGTGAGAGGATAAACCCTACAGACTCCATATGATTCCTCTGGCTCTCGCATCCCCCTCCATATGATTCCTCTGGCTCTCGCATCCCCCTCCATATGATTCCTCTGGCTCTCGCATCCCCCTCCATATGATTCCTCTGGCTCTCGCATCCAAATTAGTAGTGTATGTCACATTAACCTCTAACGTGTGTGTGTGTGTCCCTGTGTGTAGTTTTGCAGGGTATATAACTCGAGGTTGCACCCAGCCTGAGAACGTGGATATAACCCTGAAGGTTCTGGTCTCCGCGGCGCCCATAGGACTCATTCTGATTGGCCTGGTCTTATTCCGCTCTTATCCAATCGACGAAGAGAGGAGGCAAGGCAACAGGAAGCTGCTTCAGGAGCAACGGTAAGATTGGCGTGTCTGGCTGGGGAACTCGGGGCCTCGTGCCCCAAGCATTTCCTGTATGTCTCTGAAAGGATTGGATAGATATGATCTGGAGGCGTTGCCAAATTCCCATCTTTTGACATGCCTGGTACCCAGGCTACTCAAAGTACATTTTGTTGTGAACTGTTCAGATATATTATGAGCTGCTTGTATGTGCCATGTCTAACCCCATGGTCTCTGTTCTGTTCTCACAGGGAAAATGAAGCAGACTCAGAAACCGACTCCACAGAACTGACCAACATGGTGTAGTTTCTAGAACACTCATGGACCATTGGAGTGACACTGTTGCTTGCACTGGGTGGGGCTAACTCTGGCTGGACCTATATCACGACGGAGATACTGCTACCATCCAATCACACTGCTGCTCACGTGTCTCAGACCACCTGTCATCATGACGATGCCCCATGGCAACGAACGACAAAAGTATCTTACGGCGACGGAATCCTACGACGGATGACCTTCCTGGTTTAATACCCAGCCCACTTAAGCTGTGACAAACTCAGAAAAATAGTTTTGGGTGCAGTCTGAAAAAGTCAACCTGATTTCCTAGTGCACTCTATGGAGACTCAATAGAGTACTGTAAAACACAGCCTTTTGTTGTTGTCGTCCATGAATGTTGCACAAAACCTTAATGTGATGTGTGTATTTTGCCAATGTTGAATATTTCTGTCAGAACTTGATCTATCGTGGGTACAATTTTCAAAAGCTCAAGACTTTTTTTTTTTAGACATTGTTCTAGAACAACCTACTTCTCCCCTCAAGTGTGAAACTTGAACGACAGTCTTTCTATGGTGAAGATGACCGTCAATAGCTCAATAAAATGGCCCTATGGTTTGCTTATTTTTCTCTACTCGGTTTACATTTCAGTTAAATAAAGGTAAAAAAAAAAAAGAGACAAATTATTTTGGTAGAGATATAGAACATTTCTACAACTGAATATCTATTATACGTGTTTCTACAGACTTCAGTTTGGTACGGTCTTTTGAGTGTTATGTAGAAAACAAGTCAGAACCCTATCTAGCGTTGAAAGATTCACAAAGTGTGATTTCATCGTTTTTAGTTCCTTTTTTTTGTTGTTGAAAAGGTTTAAGACGTTGTCTACTATTTGACACCACATGTCACAGATTCCTTTTTGTTTTTTCTGTTTCCTTCCTCACTTTTCATTGGCTCATTCAACAGGGGTGTATTCACTAAGATTCCAAGGGGAGGGGACCTACCTGAATTTGTCCAATAGAAAACTCATTTTTTGTTGCAAAACATTTTGCTACGGTTTGCACCAATGAATACACCCCAGTAATGCCCAGAAGAGATTTAGTCCCAACTGCAACACCTGTAGGTAACTAAAAGATGTTTCAAAAACACTTTCTTAATCTCACCATTAAACCAGAACCACTATAGCACAATAATTGTTAACCAAACTATTTTACACAGCCTATACAATCATGTATTAAAGTTGCTTTTCTTACAGCTAGTCATTAACTTAGTGTTGGAGCAAAACCATAATGACAGCTAGTATTAAATCTAGAAAGATGACATTCATTTAAGTATATGAGTAAAATGTATTTGTCCTATTTTAAGAGAAGACCTTACAGGTTGCTGTTCCTACTGAAATTAGTTCTGAATGTGTACTAAAATGTTCTCACTTTGTGGATTGAGCTCAAAACATTTATCATTTTTTTAAATCCATTTTATTTTTAAAAAAACAGTAAATTCTCAGCCTTGTCTCCTTTTTTTAAATGCGTGTCCATTGCTTCATAAAAGGGAAGAAAACAAAAGTATTGGAAAATGCAGTGGGGATTGAAGTCTGAGTTTAATGTATTGAAGTCTGAGTTTAATGTATTGACAGTGTTTACCATGATGTCACGTGTCTAAATTGACCTACAGGGGGGGGGGAGAAACAAGGATATTCATAACAGTCCTGTGGGAAAGATAATCCTACATTTCATGTCATACGTTACACAAGTTAAATATTTACAGATAATACATGTTGAGCAGTGCCTTCAACCATTTATGAAGGGAAGTCATGTTTGATGTCTCTCGTTCTGGTCCAGGGCATTACTAGCTCTGGTCCAGGGTAAAAGTATATTCCTCTACTAACTAGCTCTGGTCCAGGGCATTAGA
Source organism: Salmo trutta (assembly GCF_901001165.1). Lineage (NCBI taxonomy): Eukaryota > Metazoa > Chordata > Actinopteri > Salmoniformes > Salmonidae > Salmo > Salmo trutta. The sequence continues at coordinate 5,205,119 of NC_042992.1, read as the reverse complement.
CGGTAGAGGAACGGTCTAATGCACTGGGGGTGTATTCATTACTGTTGAAAAACGTTTTTTAAATGGAAGTGAATGGGAGGGATCTACCTGGATTTGTCCAATAGAAGCTTGTTTAATTCTTAAACTGAAATGGTTTCTGTAATGAATATTCCCCTGAACCCAGAGTTGGCGGGCATCTTGAGAACGGGAAGCGGGAGAGAGGTGACAAATCCAGCTTCAGTCACCAGATGCCCCCACCTCCTTACCTGATCAGTCTCCTATTGAATTGGATTGGAGATGGAGACAGTCCCGCCTGCCTCTGAGGCAGTGGTAGACAAATGTTTCAGCTCTGTTCCAATGGGAATATCACTATAGATCACCAACACGGAGAGCTCAGACGTTTTATAAAACGCTGCCTCCTGTGCATAATGTAAATATTGAATGTAAGTAAAATTTTGAAATATCTTTGTTAACAGAAACTGATGTGAACTGATATTCATCGATGTAGTTTATTTAAAAAGAGCTGTTACATTTAATAAATACTAATTAATACAGTCTTGTGCTTTGTGGGAATTCATTCTTTTAAAAACATTTTTTTTTTTACAAACTTCATATACTCATTCCTAGCCAAAGATGCAGCCCAACAGTAATGATAAACTGGCATACACAGACGACCATACGGTTCTGAAATAAACATGTAGGTTTACCACTGGCTATATGATAATATGGAGGTGCTCCATCCACAGTGTCATACTATAAATTGTGATACCAGGTTTCATATGCAACCTCCTTCTGTAGATCTAGTGCAGTGGGAGAAATCTACAGGTCTCAATCCCAAACTTTTATTTTTGAAGGGTCCTAAATTGATAGTGTAGTTTGCAGTTTAACAGTGCATCTCTAAGATAGTGAAGTGTGGCATTTCCTTTCTTCCATCTGGACAGTCAAAAGGACTGTAAAGTATATCTGGATAGCATCCTTTATATGTCTATACATTTAGCATGAAGGCCCAGGAGGTGTGATATATGGCCAATATACCACGGCTAAAGAGCTGTTCTTATGTAAGACACAAGGCGGAGGGTCTTGACACAGCCCTTGGCCGTGCTATATTGGCCATATTGGCCATAGTTAGAAACCAATCTACACAGGCAGTTAGAAAAGCCAAGGCTAGCTTTTTCAAGCAGAAATTTGCTTCCTGCAAACACAAACTCAAAAAAGTTCTGGGACACTGTAAAGTCCATGGAGAATAAGAAAACCTCCTCCCAGCTGCCCACTGCACTGAGGATAGGAAACTCTGTCACATCCGATAAATCCACTATAATTGAGAATTTCAATAAGCATTTTTCTACGGCTGGCCATGCTTTCCACCTGGCTACCCCTACCACGGTCAACAGCACTGCACCCCCCACAGCAACTCGCCCAAGCCTCCCCATTTCTCCTTCTCCCAAATCCAGTCAGCTGATGTTCTGAAAGAGCTGCAAAATCTGGACCCCTACAAATCAGCCGGGCTAGACAATCTGGACCCTTTCTTTCTAAAATGATCTGCCGAAATTGTTGCAACCCCTTTTACTAGCCTGTTCAACCTCTCTTTCGTGTCGTCTGAGATTCCCAAAGATTGGAAAGCAGCTAACCCTAACCCATGTGTTATGAAAAGGGCTGTGTGAGAAGTGTCAGACAGATGAAGGATAGGAACATACCTCCTCTTACTTTCCATGGACACACCCTTCTACATCCTCCCTCACATGTCCACACCCACTCAGATACTCCCCCTACACACACCCACTCTTCTCTCGTGCTATAGACAGATCCCCCCCCCGATGTACCACACTTTCCCTTGGCACTCCAGACCATAGTGGTGATGTCATCCCTGAGTCACTCAGGGAGAACGGAAGAATGTCTGTGTGTAACTTCCTGTCCCAGTTATGGACTTCCTGTGGCCTGATCGACACACTCCAATAGAACAAGAGAGGGGCGTGGAGTGTGTGTATATGTCTGTCCATGTAGATCAGCATGAAGGGGAAATGGAGTTAGGTTTCCCCCGAGCAGGAAACGGCTGCATCATATCCGGCCATTGATTGGCTAAAGAGGATATGGTGGAAGCCACTAGATCTCAAATTGCGCACAGACAGGAAATATCATATGGGAACACAATACGCCATCATGTACAACCTGATCTCTCCAGTGTTGATGACAACAGTCTAGTCATGAGAGTTTGGCACGGCGGATTAGGACACCCCAAAATAAAACCATAAGACATTCCTTCAGAAGTAGATTTGTTTTAGCTACTTCAAACCCCAAAAATGTTTCCTCGTCTTGTCTCCTTTGCTTAAATCAGCACTAATAAACAAAATAAAAGAAACTGGTCAGGTGAAAACAGTTTTTTTCCCCTACCTTGTTATTTTAAGTATTACATTGATTACTGCATTGCTTGGGGTTAGAACTTACAAGAAAGTGTGCATGTGACATTAAAACTGAACTTGGATTGGCTCAAACTTATTTTGGGACCTATTTTCACATCAACGTGCTTCTACACATGCATTGCTTGCTGTTTGGGGTTTTAGGCTGGGTTTCTGTACAGCACTTTGAGATATCAGCTGATGTAAGAAGGGCTATATAAATACATTTGATTTGATTTGTCTCCTAAAAGCAGTGGGCAGGTGGAAGCTGCATTTCCTCATGGGACCTAGTGGTAACCAATCAAATCACATTCTATTTGTCACATGCGCCAACTACAACAAGTCCAACAGACCTTAGTGAAATTCTTACTTACAAGCCCTGAACCAACAGTGCAGTTAAGAAAAATAAAAGTAAAAAAGTAAAAACAAATCATTAAAAAGCAGCAGTAAAATAACAATAGTGAGGCTATATACAGGGTATTACGGTACAGAGTCAATGTGGAGGCTATATACAGGGTGTTACGGTACAGAGTCAATGTGGAGGCTATATACAGGGGGTACCGGTACAGAGTCAATGTGGAGGCTATATACAGGGTGTTACGGTACAGAGTCAATGTGGAGGCTATATACAGGGGGTACCGGTACAGAGTCAATGTGGAGGCTATATACAGGGGATACCGGTACAGAGTCAATGTGGAGGCTATATACAGGGGGTACCGGTACAGAGTCAATGTGGAGGCTATACTATATACAGGGGGTACCGGTACAGAGTCATGTGGAGGCTATACAGGGGTACCGGTACAGAGTCAATGTGGAGGCTATATACAGGGGGTACCGGTACAGAGTCAATGTGGAGGCTATATACAGGGGGCACCAGTACAGAGTCAATGTGGAGGCTATATACAGGGGTCACCGGTACAGAGTCAATGTCCAAAGATTGGAAAGCAGCTGCTGTCATCCCCCTCTTCAAAGGAGGGGATACTCTTGACCCAAACTGCTACAGACCTATATCTATCCTACCCTGCCTTTCAAAGGTCTTCGAAAGCCAAGTCAACAAACAGATTACCGACCATTTCGAATCCCACCGCACCTTCTCCTCTATGCAATCTGGTTTCAGAGCTGGTCATGGGTGCACCTCAGCCACGCTCAAGGTCCTAAACAATATCGTAACCGACATCGATAGGAAACAATACTGTGCTGCCGTATTCATTGACCTGGCCAAGGCTTTCGACTCTGTCAATCACCACATCCTCATCGGCAGACTAAATAGCCTTGGTTTCTCAAATGATTGCCTCGCCTGGTTCACCAACTACTTCTCAGACAGAGTTCAATGTGTCAAATCGGAGGGCCTGTTGTCCGGGCCTCTGGTAGTCTCTATGGGGGTGACACAGGGTTCAATTCTTGGGCCAACTCTTTTCTCTGTATACATCAATGATGTCGCTTTTGCTGCTGGTGAGTCTCTGATCCACCTCTACGCAGACGACAACATTCTGTATACTTCTGGCCCTTCTTTGGACACTGTGTTAACAACCCTCCAAACGAGCTTCAATGCCATACAACTCTCCTTCTGTGGCCTCCAACTGCTCCTAAATACAAGTAAAACTAAATGCATGCTCTTCAACCGATCGCTGCCTGCACCTGCCCGCCCGTCCAGCATCACTACTCTCGACGGTTCTGACTTAGAATATGTGGACAACTACAAATACCTAGGTGTCTGGTTAGACTGTAAACTCTCCTTCCAGACTCACATTAAGCATCTCCAATCCAAAATGAAATCTAGAATTGTCTTCCTATTTCGCAACAAAGCATCCTTCACTCATGCTGCCAAACATACCCTCGTAAAACTGACCATCCTACCGATCCTCAACTTTGGCGATGTCATTTACAAAATAGCCTCCAATACCCAACTCAATAAACTGGATGCAGTCTATCACAGTGCCATCCGTTTTGTCACCCATGCCCCATATACTACCCACCACTGCGACCTGTACGCTCTCGTTGGCTGGCCCTCGCTTCATACTCGTCGCCAAACCCACTGGCTCCAGGTCATCTACAAGACCCTGCTAGGTAAAGTCTCCCCTTATCTCCGCTCACTGGTCACCATAGCAGCACCCACCTGTAGCACGCACTCCAGCAGGTATATCTCTCTGGTCACCCCCAAAGCCAATTCCTCCTTTGGCCGTCTCTCCTTCCAGTTCTCTGCTGCCAATGACTGAAATCTCTGAAACTGGAAACACTTATCTCCCTCACTAGCTTTAAGCACCAGCTGTCAGAGCAGCTCACAGATCACTGCACCTGTACATAGCCCATCTATAATTTAGCCCAAACAACTACCTCTTCCCCTACTGTATTTATTTAGCTCCTTTGCACTTTCTTCCACTACAAATCTACCATTCCAGTGTTTTACTTGCTATATTGTATTTACTTCGCCACCATGGCCTTTTTTGCCTTTACCTCCCTTATCTCACCTCATTTGCTCACATTGTATATAGACTTATTTTTCTACTGTATTATTGACTGTATGTTTGTTTTACTCCATGTGTAACTCTGTGTTGTTGCATGTGTCGAACTGCTTTGCTTTATCTTGGCCAGGTCGCAATTGTAAGAAAGAAAGAACGAGAGAGAGAAAGAGAAAGAGAAAGAGAAAGAGAAAGAGAGAGAGAGAGAGAGAGAGAGAGAGAGAGAGAGAGACAGAGAGACAGAGAAGAGAGAGAGAGAGAGAGACAGAGAGAGAGAGAGAGAGAGAGAGAGAGAGAGAGGAGAGAGAGAGAGAGATAGAGAAGAGAGAACGAGACAGAGAGAGAGCAGAGAGAGAGAGAGAGAGAGAAGAGAGAGACAGAAGAGAAGAGAGGTAAGAGAAAGAGAGAGCAAGAGAAAGAGAGACAGAGACAGAGAACAGAAACAGAGAGACGAGCGAGAGAAGCGAAGAGAGAGAGAGAGATATAGGTGAGAGAGAGAGAGAGAGAGAGAGAAATGAAGAGAAATATAGATCAGAGAGAAACGAGAACGAGAGAGAGAATGAGAGACGGAGAGAGATAGAGAGAGAGATAGATAGAGAGAGAAGGAGGAGAGGATAGAAAGGAAAAATAGAAAAGAGAAAGAGAGAGAGAGAGAGGAATGGTGAGCTTGAGTCGGTTAAAAAATGGCAGAAAAAAGGGAGATGGTTTGTTAAAGAAGAACGGTAGAAAGTGTAAGCAGAGGAGCTGAAGACAGGAGGAGAAATGGAAGTTAATGAGGGCGAAGTATCGGAGATGTGAAGTTCAGTTGTGTAAAGTACATAAGTAGTACTTTAAAGTATTTTTACTTAAGTAGTTTTGGGGGGTATCTGTACTTTACTATTTATATTCTTGACAACTTTTATTTTTACTTCACTACAGTCCTAAAGAAAATATACTTTTTACACCATAGATTTTCCCCGATACCCAAAAGTACTCATTACATTTGAATTGCTTAACAGGACAGGAAAATGGTCTTACCCCTACTGCCTCTGATCTGGCGGACTCAATAAACACAAATGCTTTGTTTGTAAATTATGTCTGAGTATTGGAGTGTGCCCCTGGCTATCTGTATATAATTATTTTGTATGTTGCTGTCTGGTTTGCTTAATATAAGAAACGTGAAATTATTTATACTTTTAATACTTAAGTATATTTAAAACCAAATACTTTTATACTTTACTCAAGTAGTATTTTACTGGGTGACTTTCACTTTTACTTGAGTCATTTTCTATTAAGGTATCTTTACTTTTACTCAAGTATGAGAATTGGGTACTTTTTCCACCACTGATGAAGTTCTCAGAGCTCGATGCTTGCACAGAGGGTCAGGATAAAGACAAGTCTGTGAGAGTAGGATTGGAAGTTTTGGGAAAAAGTGGACCCTTGCTTTTTTGGCTGATCCATTTGTGGTTTTAAGGTGGGCGAAAACAGAGTTGTTTGCTGTGGTATCGGTGAGTGTAACCAGAAGTGGTCTTGTGATAATTGTTTGTGTTTTAAGCTGGTTAGAGGGAGCAGACGCTCCGTGCTAAACGAATGAAGAAAAGAAAAGTGGCTCCATTGAAAGGAGTGATTAATGGGGTTAATGTGAAAGCTGCCAGATCCCCGTTGTTTGTGATTGAAAACGATTGAAACTCTATTAGCGCGCACCACCGCTAACTATTTCACATTGGTTACACCTGGGACCAGGTGGGGCCAGTTGTACTGTTAGAGGGGCCAGTTACATTAGACGTTATTGTTGTCATATCGTTTTCTTCACTGCATTGCAGGCATTAGTTATGTAAATATTATTTCATACTCCACATTTAGGGGGGCCACAAGGGGGTCCAAAATTGTTGTCACAGGGGCACTGGCCCCCCTCCAGAACCGCTAGTGCCTGGGACTACCCCCTGATCCTAGCTAATTTAGGTTTATGTGACAAAATAAGATAGTATAGTGTAGACAATCATTGTAACATATAACCCTCTGTGAAATATATATATTTTTTAAGCTGTTTGAAACTGGTGTACAAAACCGGTATTAAAAAAGTAATATACACATAAAAATAGCGCACATAAAACATATCTACCGCTTCATAGATTTGCTTTCAAGTAGAATAATATCTATAAAACCATATTGTCTGTGAATTTGGTCTGGTCGCTCAAAAAGTTACATATTGCCACTAAGTGTTGATGACTGGTAGAGGAATTTGCTAGCCACTGAGTCACCATCAGTCGAGTCTTGTAAAACATGTAAATTGTCCTGAACAACTGCGGTCCTTCCGCGAAGATGCTGAAAATCATACTTTTTAATATAAACTTTCAGTGAAACCGACCACGGACTTTTATCCTCCTTGCTCTTACTACGTAAACCGAGATCCAGTTGAGTCCGTGCTATGCGGGATCCTTGGGACGTCTCTACGAGCAAAAGAGGAACAAGTCGGTGCTTGTGTTCGCTGAAAGTATTCATTAGAAGTATTAATTTCAACACAAGGACCGCAGTTGTACAGGTTGCTAAGCATTTTTAATACTGACATTTTTTTACAAGAATCGATCTGATGGCGACTCAAATGTTGTTGCTATCAAATTCCTCGACCAAGTCATCAAATCTTAACCCTGCCTCGATATACAACGAGAGTTGGAAGGTTCCTCAGCGTATCATTTAAAGCCAACTTTAACTTGGGAGTGACTCATTTCGTGCTGCTCTAAAACTTTCACATACTAGCTAGTCTACCTTGATGTTTAGCATGCTACTGTTTAATGTGGTAAAGGTGGATACCTTGTCAATTGTCCAATTGAATGTATTCAACTGAAATGTGTCTTCCGCATTTAACCCAACCCCTCTGAATCAGAGAGGTGCGGGGGGCTTCCCTACAGTTCTCAGCTTAGCTCAGACTGACTCATGTGAACTACAATCCCGACGCTGTGTTTTAACGTATAGAAAGGTCAATAATCATGGCTTTCGAAACATGGCTCTTATTTTTCAAAAGCGAGAAAGAATCCTTCAACTAAAAAAAAAGATACTTACTGTAGCAGTTTTGCGCATATCCATACAGTCCATCCAAATCTGATTTTATTTGTCACATTATTGCGGGTGTAGCGAAATGCTTGTGTTTCTAGCTCCAACAGTGCAGTATTATCGGATAGGGCTTCGAGCTCTTAGGGTGCCGCCATCCGACGGAACTACACTTCTGTTACACTTACACACCAGTAAGTGTGAGAACACAACCCTATCAAGGTGTGTATTAATTGAACCTTTTGTTTTATGGAAATTATTTGTTGCTGATATGAAAGATAAGGTCCTTATGCTTCTAAAACCACTCCGGAAGCGTCACGTGTTAATGTTTCGACTGAGCGTTTGGGCTCTTAACAACAAAACTCTGCCCGACAGAAGACGCCTTCGTCCAATGACTCGGATGTGTGGAACTGAGAGTCAGGATCAAGGTCTAGTAACTAAACTCAACAAAAAAAGAAACGTCCTCTCACTGTCAACTGCATTTATTTTCAGCAAACTTAACATGTGTAAATATTTGTATGAACATAACAAGATTCAACAACAGACATAAACTGAACAAGTTCCACAGACATGTGACTAACATAAATTGAATAATGTATCCCTGAACAAAGGGGGGGTCAAAATCAAAAGTAACAGTCAGTATCTGGTGTGGCCACCAGCTGCATTATGTACTGCAGTGCATCTCCTCATGGACTGCACCAGATTTGCCAGTTCTTGCTGTGAGATGTTACCCCACTCTTCCACCAAGGCATCTGCAAGTTCCCAGACATTTCTGTGGGGAATGGCCCTAGCCCTCACCCTCCGATCCAACAGGTCCCAGACGTGCTCAATGGGATTGAGATCCGGGCTCTTCGCTGGCCATTGTAGAACACTGACATTCCTGTCTTGTGGGAAATCACACACAGAACGAGCAGTATGGCTGGTGGCATTGTCATGCTGGAGGGTCATGTCAGGATGAGCCTGCAGGAAGGGTACCACATGAGAGAGGAGAATGTCTTCCCTGTAACGCACAGCATTGAGATTGCCTGCAATGACAAAAAGCTCAATCCGATGATGCTGTGACACACCACCCCAGACCATGACGGACCCTCCACCTCCAAATCGATCCCGCTCCAGAGTACAGGCCTCGGTGTAACGCTCATTCCTTCGACGATAAACGCGAATCCGACCATCATCCCTGGTGAGACAAAACCACGATTTGCCAGTCCTGTCTGGTCCAGCGACGGTGGGTTTGTGCCCATAGGCGACGTTGTTGCCGGTGATGTCTGGTGAGGGCCTGGCTTACAACAGGCCTACAAGCCCTCAGTCCAGCCTCTCTCAGCCTATTGCGGACAGTCTGCGCACTGATGGAGGGATTGTGCGTTCCTGGTGTAACTCGGACAGTTGTTGTTGCCATCCTGTACCTGTCCCACAGGTGTGATGTTCGGATGTACCGATCCTGTGCAGGTGTTGTTACACGTGGTCTGCCACTGCGAGGACGATCAGCTGTCCATCCTGACTCCCTGTAGCGCTGTCTTAGGCGTCTCACAGTACAGACATTGCAATTTATTGCCCTGGCCACATCTGCAGTCCTCATGCCTCCTTGCAGCATGCCTAAGGCATGTTCACACAGATGAGCAGGAACCCTGGGCATCTTTATTTTGGTGTTTTTCAGAGTCAGGACACAAAAGAGGCCTTTCTACTAAGTTTTCAGAACTGTGACCTTAATTGCCTACCGTCTGTAAGCTGTTAGTGTCTTAACAACCGTTCCACAGGTGCATGTTCATTAATTGTTTATGGTTCATTGAACAAGCATGGGAAACAGTGTTTTAAACCCTTTACAATGAAGATCTGTGAAGTTATTTGGATTTTTACAAATTATCTTTGAAAGACAGGGTCCTGATAAAGGGCCATTTCTTTTTTTTTTTGCTGAGGGGAAAAAAAATGTATCAAAACAAACTTGGTTACACACGTGTCCTTCACTAAAAAAGGTGCAAAAATAGAAAAACAGAACTATTTCCAAATGGCGTTTGTGTTTGTTTTCCATCCCAGGTGTAGATGATTAGATTTCACTTTCACCGTAGCTTGTGCCTGTCTTGTTAGTCTTTGAAGCAGTCCCTCTCTGACCAGGAAACAAAAAGAGAACTGGCATTTCAACCCCGTCACCTTGCTTTATCCCACCCAGGTCAACTGCATATCCCTGGACAGCTTATCTCATTGGCTGCAAGACTGTGTCAATGTGCCAAAGTAGCCAATCCCCTGTGTAATGGATACCTGCAAGCGCGTAAGCAGGCAATGTGTTATATGTTTTATGTGCAAAGATAGTCAGTCGGTGGACATTCAATGTTGCCGTTAAGTCATAAATCCTCAGATAGCATTGGCAATAGGCTAGATTTGTTCTTACCAACCAAAGGATTAATTCGATATCCCCTATGTATCTACAGCTCAAACACAGACCAAATATAAACTTACCTTGTAAGATGTTTGCTTTAAACGTTTTGTAAAATAAACATTTTAACTCTCGGGACTGGTGATCAATAACGGTAGGTCACAGGCAGACAAATAAGACATCCTCATGATCTGTGGAGTCCCGGCTTTCGGTGCGTATCGACGTATTCTGTGTTTTATTTTGTTTATGCTTCACAACGCTAATCAGAATGTAGGTAGCAGCCATCTTGAAAATGAGGCCATCGGCTCAGCCTTTCCTTATACATTCATATGCCCATATATGGTAGTAAGTCACACCAAAGCTTTCAAGGCACAGATCAATAGCCAAGATACTTTGCTACTTCTTAGTGAATGTCCATGTCACAGTGTATTGTCTGTCTCTCTCTCTCTCCAGGTGGACCTGAAGGTATCAGGATAGTGTGTAACCCAGTACACTGAGGGTTTCTGTCTCTCTCTCCAGGTGGACCTGAAGGTGTCAGGATAGTGTGTAACCCAGTACACTGAGGGTTTCTGTCTGTCTCTCTCCAGGTGGACCTGAAGGTGTCAGGATAGTGTGTAACCCAGTACACTGAGGGTTTCTGTCTGTGTCTCCAGGTGGACCTGAAGGTATCAGGATAGTGTGTAACCCAGTACACTGAGGGTTTCTGTCTCTCTCTCCAGGTGGACCTGAAGGTGTCAGGATAGTGTGTAACCCAGTACACTGAGGGTTTCTGTCTCTCTCTCCAGGTGGACCTGAAGGTGTCAGGATAGTGTGTAACCAAGTACACTGAGGGTTTCTGTCTCTCTCTCCAGGTGGACCTGAAGGTGTCAGGATAGTGTGTAACCCAGTACACTGAGGGTTTCTGTCTGTCTCTCTCCAGGTGGACCTGAAGGTGTCAGGATAGTGTGTAACCCAGTACACTGAGGGTTTCTGTCTGTGTCTCCAGGTGGACCTGAAGGTATCAGGATAGTGTGTAACCAAGTATACTGAGGGTTTCTGTCTGTCTCTCTCTCCAGGTGGACCTGAAGGTATCAGGATAGTGTGTAACCCAGTACACTGAGGGTTTCTGTCTCTCTCTCCAGGTGGACCTGAAGGTGTCAGGATAGTGTGTAACCCAGTACACTGAGGGTTTCTGTCTCTCTCTCCAGGTGGACCTGAAGGTGTCAGGATAGTGTGTAACCCAGTACACTGAGGGTTTCTGTCTCTCTCTCCAGGTGGACCTGAAGGTGTCAGGATAGTGTGTAACCAAGTACACTGAGGGTTTCTGTCTCTCTCTCCAGGTGGACCTGAAGGTGTCAGGATAGTGTGTAACCCAGTACACTGAGGGTTTCTGTCTGTCTCTCTCCAGGTGGACCTGAAGGTGTCAGGATAGTGTGTAACCCAGTACACTGAGGGTTTCTGTCTGTGTCTCCAGGTGGACCTGAAGGTGTCAGGATAGTGTGTAACCAAGTATACTGAGGGTTTCTGTCTGTCTCTCTCTCCAGGTGGACCTGAAGGTATCAGGATAGTGTGTAACCCAGTACACTGAGGGTTTCTGTCTCTCTCTCCAGGTGGACCTGAAGGTGTCAGGATAGTGTGTAACCCAGTACACTGAGGGTTTCTGTCTCTCTCTCCAGGTGGACCTGAAGGTGTCAGGATAGTGTGTAACCCAGTACACTGAGGGTTTCTGTCTCTCTCTCCAGGTGGACCTGAAGGTGTCAGGATAGTGTGTAACCAAGTACACTGAGGGTTTCTGTCTCTCTCTCCAGGTGGACCTGAAGGTGTCAGGATAGTGTGTAACCCAGTACACTGAGGGTTTCTGTCTGTCTCTCTCCAGGTGGACCTGAAGGTGTCAGGATAGTGTGTAACCCAGTACACTGAGGGTTTCTGTCTGTGTCTCCAGGTGGACCTGAAGGTATCAGGATAGTGTGTAACCAAGTATACTGAGGGTTTCTGTCTGTCTCTCTCTCCAGGTGGACCTGAAGGTATCAGGATAGTGTGTAACCCAGTACACTGAGGGTTTCTGTCTCTCTCTCCAGGTGGACCTGAAGGTGTCAGGATAGTGTGTAACCCAGTACACTGAGGGTTTCTGTCTCTCTCTCCAGGTGGACCTGAAGGTGTCAGGATAGTGTGTAACCCAGTACACTGAGGGTTTCTGTCTCTCTCTCCAGGTGGACCTGAAGGTGTCAGGATAGTGTGTAACCAAGTACACTGAGGGTTTCTGTCTCTCTCTCCAGGTGGACCTGAAGGTGTCAGGATAGTGTGTAACCCAGTACACTGAGGGTTTCTGTCTCTCTCTCCAGGTGGACCTGAAGGTGTCAGGATAGTGTGTAACCCAGTACACTGAGGGTTTCTGTCTGTCTCTCTCCAGGTGGACCTGAAGGTGTCAGGATAGTGTGTAACCCAGTACACTGAGGGTTTCTGTCTGTGTCTCCAGGTGGACCTGAAGGTGTCAGGATAGTGTGTAACCAAGTACACTGAGGGTTTCTGTCTCTCTCTCCAGGTGGACCTGAAGGTGTCAGGATAGTGTGTAACCCAGTACACTGAGGGTTTCTGTCTGTGTCTCCAGGTGGACCTGAAGGTATCAGGATAGTGTGTAACCCAGTACACTGAGGGTTTCTGTCTCTCTCTCCAGGTGGACCTGAAGGTGTCAGGATAGTGTGTAACCCAGTACACTGAGGGTTTCTGTCTCTCTCTCCAGGTGGACCTGAAGGTGTCAGGAGAGAGCGTAGCCCAGTGGCAGGACAAACACCCGATGACCAAACTGGGACACGTCACCTGTAAAACACTGAAGGGAGGCAACATCAGCTAAGACAGGGAAACACACACTCTCTCTCTCTCTCTCTCTCAATACACTGATACGTTCTCTCCTTGCTCAGCTACATTCCCCCAGGAACTTCACACACATCACCATGGCATCATCACTCGCTCTTCTTAGCCTGAGGAATAATCATTCTGTCATTAATTAAAGGGTGAATGGAAACACTGATTTAGAACACCAGCTAACTGTAAAATCACCATATTGGCATTGTTGCATCACTGGCAGGAGAGAACATTATGGAATTCCCCAAAATGGCTGAATTTAACTGAGTAGCGGCCGAGTCAGAGAATTAGATGAGTTTATTACAGAGGATGAAATAATGTTAGTTAGAGAGCCAATAAACTTACTGAAGCTGTTCATCTTTGAGCCGATCGTTGCCCCGGATCAAAATGTTTGTTCTCGTAGCAGTAACTAACACAGATATGCCGTCTGACACACCTCAGCTAGAGGGTCTGAGTGTGTTGTTTCTTCCATAACGTGCACATACATACAGAAGCAAAGGAAAAGTTCATTTCGTATTTATTTTATTTTTACCTTTAACTGGGCAAGTCAGTTAAGAACAAAATCTTATTCACAATGACGGCCTACCAAAAGGCCTCCTATGGGAGCTGGGATTAATATATATATGTAATATTAATATGTATATATATATATATATATATATAATATATGACAGAAAACACATCACAACAAGAGACAACACTACATCAAGACGACAACACAGCATAGTAGCAACATGACAACAAGGTAATTTGTTTTCAAGACATAGACCCAATGCCTGCGACTTATGTAAAAATAGTACTAGTTAGCTTGTCCACTATAACAACAGGTTCAAGCATAACCAGATAAAACTACTTTCAACGAGCATTAATCCTGTGTCCCTGTTGCTAGGGTAGCGACTGCATCTAGCTAGGGCTGCCATCTATTGGAAAGGAAATGGTAACTACACGGGCCAGCTAGTTTGCAGAGTCAAAGTAGACTTTAATAATATATGCTATTTAGCAGACGTCTTTATCCAGAGCGAACAGTCTACATGGTAGTGGAAACAGATCACAGAAACAGGATTACAGTTTTTATGCCATCGATGGTCAGTCCTTGCATCTATAGCTTTGAGAGTGGTTACATTTCTCCAGCCCCACCCCTCAGCTTTTTACCCAAAGAGGAGCAGCGAGATACTTTGTTATTGTTTCTACTGCTGATTACCACTTTAAGAAGTTAAGATGCAGATTAAATACGCACCAAAATATGTTACAGATACTATATAAAATGTCCCATCACTCAGACAGTTAGCGAATACACAGCATCCAGCATAGTAATCGATTTAAATATATTTTACAAAAAGCCCCTTTTCCTCAAAATAATAACCACAGTGGTTATAGAGGGTACAACACCTCAGGAGCAAATGTCAGTTGGCTTTTCACAGCTGAGCGTTGAGAGAGCGAGAGAGAGAGAGAGGAAACAGTAAAACCAGGACAAGGTAGCACATCCACTGAAACGGGTTAAAAAAAATACAAAATATGTGAAAAAACAATTCCACTCCGATTCCCTTTATGGATGGGGGTGTATCTTTTGAACTCGCTGTTGAATGACCTGCTCCTTCTCTATTTTCGGGAACACCATCCCGCTCCCCCCCAAAGTGATCGATAGTACATCTTGACTCGCACTGTGATTCTGAGCTCTCAGGTTCATACAGCGAGTCCTGGTCTTCGCTGATCTCACTTTGTCTCGTTCCATCTGTGGTGTATAGGGTCAGGACTTGGTTGTACTGATGGACGTGAGCTCAATCGAGCTGGGCCCCGAGCTCTTTGAGGGTCCCGGTGGAACCTCTTTAGTGAGGGTCCCGGTGGAACCTCTAGTGAGGGTCCCGGTGGAACCTCTTTAGTGAGGGTCCCGGTGGAACCACTTTAGTGAGGGTCTCGGGGGAACCTCTTTAGTGAGGGTCTCGGGGGAACCTCTAGTGAGGGTCTCGGGGGACCCTCTTTAGTGAGGGTTTTGGGGGAACCTCTAGTGAGGGTCTCGGGGGACCCTCTTTAGTGAGGGTCTCGGTGGAACCTCTTTAGTGAGGGTCTCGTGGACCTTTTCTCCACCGCAGCATAGAAATACTCTGGCACCCAGGGGTCAGTTTGGCATGCTGTACTAACCGTTCTTTCCTGTTGGTAGAAAACAATTAAGGCATCTAATTAGACTATAGTTATATTCAAGAATCACTGCATATACTTGAAATAAACAATAGCCTTAGAAATAAACTTGGATTTGCATGTACCTCCTCTGCCTCCTGAACAGTCTCCTCCAGGATGAAAACCTTTTCAGGGATGAAGATGTCATCCTGAAAACAAACGAACGTTTTGTTAATAAGACAACTGAACCCAAATCTATCAGTTGGTGTTAACAAGCTACCTGTCTTGTATGCTTTGTCAACACACACACACACACACACACCGGATACAGGGACATTAATTTTTCAGCAAACATTAGCTGTCAACTTCAGTCTAGCTAAATGAGGTGGAGCTAACAAAACATTATAAAAACAAAATGTCAACTAAATGTATTCCAGTACTCGACTATATCTGAGGTGGAAGCTAGCCACAGTAACTAACGTTACCTAATAACAGAGGTTACACGGAGAAACTGTTCAGTTGCTTGCTAATGTTATTTCATGGGGGGCTGTTACACAAAACACTTCAGACGCAATTAGCTAGTTAACTTACCTTTTAATTGCAACAAAGTTGTCCAGTGTGTAACGCTGGCCTAGTCAACAACAGTGATGACCGGTTAACGTTACTTCAGGCTCCATTGCATTGACTCGCGTCGCCTCCGTCCTGTCTATCTGTCTGTCGGTCGGTCGGTAACCCCTACACCATAACCGTCGACATGTTAAATGGAAGCGCAAGCAGAGAGCTTCAACGTAGGACCTATGTATTACTCCTTTCCAGTCGGAAACTCCCGGTTGCCTCATCGAAAGTGCCCTTCATCGTGAAGTCTGCAGATCGAGCTGGCACGTCCTTCCTCTTCAGGACACGGGAGACATTTCTTTCAAAAGTTGCGTGTCTTTGGGCAGCCTATGTGTTAGTTTACCGAGGGATCTTTTAGGAGCCAATTCATACAGCCTGGGCGCTATATAGTTCATGTCTGAATGACTATTTGTTGTTGTCCGTCCCTTCCCTCACCGTCTTCGACACCACAGACCATTTCCTGCTTCCTGTCTGTCGCTCGTTACTATGGCAATTTAAAATGGCGCTGACCGTAGCTCAAATAAAACCTGGTCGAAGATCAAAATAATGAATATAGAGATGTTTTTATGTTAAATGCACACGTTTAGTATTAGTGGATTGAATACATCTATTTGCTTTGATTCGCTTCCTAAAGTGTTTCCATTCCCCTTTAATACTATGATCAAACTAGCACATCAATTTGGGTTATTTTATCAGCAATTATTTTATCATGAGGTGGTGGTACCAGGAATTATCTGTTATTTTATCATATGGGGTGGTACCAGGAATTATTCTGTTATTTTATCATATGGGGTGGTGGTGGTGGTACCAGGAATTATACTGTTATATTATCATATGGGGGGGGGGGGGGGGGGGGGGGGGGTGGTGGTACCAGGAATGATCTGTTATTTTATCATATGGGGTGGTGGTACCAGGAATTATACTGTTATATTATCATATGAGGGGGGGGGGGGGGGTGGTGGTACCAGGAATGATCTGTTATTTTATCATATGGGGTGGTGGTACCAGGAATTATCTGTTATTTTATCATATGGGGTGGTGGTGGTACCAGGAATGAATCTGTTATTCGTGTCACAATACTGATACTGTATCATCTGTAAATGAAATAAACCGGTGGTTGTCTTCCTTTCCCAGTGTCCTCTGGATGGCATCTCCAGTGAGATGGCCTGTCACAATGGCTGGCAGATATGTTGAAATCTGATGCTGTGAAAGCTTTAATATAGGGAGTGGCCTCTTGGTAAGATCTACATCCTGCCTGACTGATGATTGGTTTAAATGTTACCAGACAACTACACATGGTTACCACACAGTCACCCAACTGAAAAACACAATCACAGAAATATGTGATTTCTAATACACAATTTATCCTCTTTTCATAAAATAAGTACATGACTCTATATATTTTTTTTCTTATTATTTTGTACTTTTGAATCAAGTAAGAAACGTTGTTACTTTCCATGACAATAAGGCCGGCCAGGTGCAGAGTCAAAAGAAAAATGGGAAAAATCTAGGCTACTGCAGCCAATGTGAAAGGAGGATAACAAGAGTGTAAAATAGTTATTTTCTTTAAAGAAATGTTGCCCAAAGGCTCACCATCGTCTCTCCTCAGTCCAGTGATACTATAGTCTTTATCTCTAGTAGTACTGAGTCCCATATAGCTCACTATATACACCATCGTCTCTCCTCAGTCCAGTGATACTATAGTCTTTATCTCTAGTAGTACTGAGTCCCATATAGCTCACTATATACACCATCGTCTCTCCTCAGTCCAGTGATACTATAGTCTTTATCTCTAGTAGTACTGAGTCCCATATAGCTCACTATATACACCATCGTCTCTCCTCAGTCCAGTGATACTATAGTCTTTATCTCTAGTAGTACCGAGTCCCATATAGCTCACTATATTCACCATCGTCTCTCCTCAGTCCAGTGATACTATAGTCTTTATGTCTAGTAGTACTGAGTCCCATATAGCTCACTATTTACACCATCGTCTCTCCTCAGTCCAGTGATACTATAGTCTTTATCTCTAGTAGTACTGAGTCCCATATAGCTCACTATATTCACCATTGTCTCTCCTCAGTCCAATAGTACTACTAGAGATGAAGGCTATAGTATCGAGTCCCATATGGCTCACTATATACAGTGCATTCAGAAAGTATTCAGACCCCTTCACTTTTTCCACATTTTGTTATGTTAGTTTTATTCTAAAATGGATTAAATTGTTTTTTCCCACCCTCATCATTCTACACACAATACCCCATAATGACAAAGCAAAAACAGTTTTTTAGACTTTTTTGCAAATGTATATAATTTTCATTCTTCAGTACTTAGTTGATGCATCTCTGACAGCGATTACAGCCTTGACTCTTCTTGGCACACCTGTATTTGGGGAGTTTCTCCCATTCTTCTCTGCAGATCCTCTCAAGCTCTGTCAGGTTGGATGGGGAGCGTCGTTGCACAGCTATTTTCAGGTCTCTCCAGAGATGTTCGATCAGGTTCAAGTCCGGGCTCTGGCTGGGCCACTCAAGGACTTGTCCTGAAGCCACTCCTGCATTGTCTTGGGTGTGTGCTTAGGGTCGTTGTCCTGTTGGAAGGTGAATCTTTGTCCCAGTCTGAGGTCCTGAGCAGGTTTTCATCAAGGATCTCTCTGTACTCTGCTCCGTTCATCTTTCCTTCAATTCTGACTAGTCTCCCAGTCCCTGCCGCTGAAAACAATCCCCAGAGCATGATGCTGCCACCACCATGCTTCACCGTAGGGATGGTGCCAGGTTTCCTCTAGACATGATGCTTGGCTTTCAGGCCAAAGAGTTCAATCTTGGTTTCATTAGACCAGAGAATCTTGTTTCTCATGGTCTGAGAGTCCTTTAGGTGCCTTTTGGCAAACTCAAAGCAGGCTGTCATGTCCCTTTTACTGAGGAGTGGCTTCCTCATTGGTGGAGTGCTGCAGAGATGGTTGTCCTTCTGGAAGATTCTCCCATCTCCACAGAGGAACTCTGGAGCGCTGTCAGAGTGACCATCGGGTTCTTGTTCACCTCCCTGACCAAGGCCCTTTTTTTTCACTGTTATTTTACCTTTATTTAACTCAACAAGTCAGTTAAGAACAAATACTTATTTTCAATGACGGCCTAGGAACACTGGGTTAACTGCCTTGTTCAGGGGCAGAATGACAGATTTTTTATCTTGTCAGCTCGGCGTTTCAATCTTGCAACCTTCCGGTTACTAGTCCAACGCTCTAACCACTAGGCTACCTTCTCCTTGCTCAGGTGTCCAGCTCTAGGAAGAGTCTTGGTGGTTCCAAACTTCTTCCATTTAAGAATGATGGAGGCCACTGTGTTCTTGGGGACCTTCAATGCTGCAGAATATTTTTTGGTACCCTTCCCCAGATTGGTGCCTTGACACAATCCTGTTTCGGAGCTCTACGGACAATTCCTTCGACCTCATTGCTTGGTTTTTGCTCTGACATGCACTGTCAACTATGGGACCTTATATAGATAGGTGTGTGCCTTTCCAGATCATGTCCAATCAATTGAATTTACCACAGGTGGACCTTAATGAACTTGTAGAAACATCTCAAGGATGATCAATGGAAACAGGATGCACCTGAGCTCAATTTCGAGTCTCATATGAAATGTTTTGAATACTTATGTAAATAAGTTTTTTTATTTTATTTTTTATAAATTAGCAACACTTAAAAAAAACTGTTTTTGCTTTGTCATTATGGGGTATTGTGTGTAGATTGAGGACATTTTTATTTATTTTTTAATACATTTTAGAATAAGGTTGTGATATAACAAAATGTGGAAAAAGGGAAGGGGTCTGAATACTTTCAGACTGTAGTGCGCTACTGTTCACAAGGTACGTCCCAAAAGTTGTTCACCATGTAGGGAATAGTTTACCATTTGCACTCCCTGTTTCTGTAGTTACGATCCAGAGGCCTGCGGATTTTATGAAGTAAAACTGACTCTGTAAGGCCATCCACAGAAACAAGACATTTTGATGAATCAGTTGAACTCAAACCAAAGGTTTAATATTTGGTTGTGAAATGACAGACGATGTTAATAATGCTGACGCAGGACTAATAAAGAACGTTGTTTTAAAGCAACTTAAAGACACATTAATGATAAGGGAATTTATATGCTTAAAGGTAATGACTAAACAATTCCACCCTGAAACGTAATTATGACATTATGTAACAGATATAATGAATAATTAGACAAACGTAACTATTAGTAATTATTAGATTCTGTAACATGTATAATGAATTAGAACGATAAACTTCAGTCTAATAAAGTTTGGTCGAGACAAGTAGAAATGTGTTAGTGTGACTAAGAATATACCGAGAACAATTAAACTGTGTCTGACCTGAACCTGGTTAGAACTCTGAGAAACTTACGGCAGGACAGGGAGTCCTGTCAAGGTTCCTCTAATCTCTGGGGAATGGAACTGCCAGTATGGTAGTGATAAACAGTGGTGAGAACTATGGGGAAGGATATATCTAACCTCCTGTTCGTGTGTATGTATGTGCGTAGGCTATCTACTGTTTGTGTGTAGGTATGTGCGTATGTAGGGAGTGAGTTAGAAAACGGCATGTCTTTGTATTATGGACTTTAGAACGTTCTCGTGAATAAACTGTACAAACCTTTTGCATAAGCTGAGTCTTTGCCTAATTATTATTAAACCCAGGGTCTTACAAGCCTCGGGAATTAGTCAAAGCTTTAATAATTGTTAGTTATTATCATTGGGATTGAAAATTCTCGTGACAATTAATTAAACATGAAATGGTTAAGTAACAGAAAAGCCATCAATATTGTCTTTTGAACGCATGGAAATGGTGTTTAGTGTAAGTAACTATAAGGAATAGCCATATTGTGCCTATCTGCTTGGGTTGTGTCCCAAAATACACTATATTCTCTGGTTAAAAAATTTATCCGTTCAAAAAAATTATAATTTTATTGACACACACCGGATAGGTGCAGTAAAATGTGATGTTTTACACGGTCAGCCATAGTAGTACAGTACCCCTGGTGTAAAACACAACAACAATTATTCACCTTGTCGGCTCGGGTATTCAAACCAGCAACCTTTCAGTTACTGGCCAAACGCTCTAACCGCTAGGCTATCTGCTGCCACCATACTACTACTGTGTGGGGAATACATAAGCCATTTGGGATACAGGCCTAGAGATCTAGAATTGGGAAGCAGCTCATTTCGTTGAACGTTAGTTTTCAGAAGAATAAAAGTTTTTTTTGCCTAAACTTTAAAAGCTTCATTATCTTACAAACTGATTTATTATTATTATTATTATTATTTTTTTTTTAAATAAATTTGACAATAGGTCTAATATATAAATGGTATTTTTAAATATGCAGCGTCCCTTTTTCTCAAGCGCTGCCCTACCTAAGCCTAAATAATTTGTGGTTTCATTGGTCAAAAAGCAAAAATAACACATTGATTGACACACACCGGATAGGTGCAGTAAAATGTGGTGTTAATTGATTGATTAACACCACAAATTAATTGATTGATTAATCGACGAGATCAAAAGATATATCCTGGGAATTGCATAATCTGTTATTCCATTAGGAAATAAGATAATTCAGTGATTGTTTGACTCCAAAAGGGCATCTTTATGATTTTTTTTTTTTAAATTGTTGTCTTGTTTTTCTTTCTCAACTGCAGTGACTGCTACCTTTTCTAACCTCTGGATGACCTCTACTACAAGCACAGTCTTTTGTGCTGTATTTACAAAATCCAGGCCGCAGTACACCCTTTGTCCTGAGGGGGCACTGTTTGCACTTTCCTAGAGCAGACTAAGGGCTCTATTCTGTCTGTGTCGCTGAAGCGTTTTTAAAGGTATTTTCCGACTGAGCCGCCATGAAGCGTTTACAGTGAAGGCAGTCTCTAACGCTGGAACATTGTCTTTAAATGTCAATCGCGCTGAACTTCCACGATACGGATTGAATAGAGCCCTAACTAGAACTCTATGTTTTAGAAAAATACTCCAAAATAAAGCTTTAATTTGAAAGAAATGGGGACCAATGCCATTTCTTTTGCAAAAATATGAAGGCCTTTGAAGACACATTTTAACTCTGAGTTGAGTTCTTAAGTGGATACTGTTTTGATTCTCTCTCTCTACTCTCATTATCCTCTCATTATCCTCTCTCCACCCCCCCCCCCCCCCCCCATGTCTCTCAGGTTCTTGCAGTCCTTGCTTTGTTCGTCCATCTTAGTCCCATTCCACAAGAATGCAAGTCTTTTTCAAAAGCGCAATGTTGCTTCCACAATGGTAGACGTCTCCATTTCACCTGGAAAACAGTAGAAATATGTAAAACTTAGAAGTCAGTGCGTCCCTATAGGCACCTTATTCCCTATATAGTGCACTACCTGCGACCAGAGCCCTATGATATGTAGTGTGTGTGTTTGAGAGAGAGAGAGCGTGGTGTTCGTCTTTAAAGAATTTATAAGCATTCAATGAAACATAATCACTGCCAGATCAATTTGATGCACTCCCTGCATTGCAACATCAATCAACATTGGAAATAAACAAATAACATTTACATTTACTTTACACCTTGTCTTTTCAATGAGGTGTAGTTATTAACATGCAGCAACAGTCCTATTCTAGGTGTAGTGCTGGTAGTGCTGGTGTTCTTACTTGCTGTCCTCTGTCAGTGCTTGCTGGCCAGCAAGTTGCGCTGTTTCTGTCTCTCCATTAGCTTCTGTTCCCCTTGGAGATAGAGTGCTCCTCAGTGTTGAACACACAGGCTTCTCCAAGGTGTGAGCTGGTTTCTTAGCCACGGGTGGCGGAATTCTCCTCGGAATCACAGTTCTTCCAACGTTGCCGTTAGCAACTGTGGAAGCCTTAGACTGTTCGGAAACACGCTTGAGTTCCGCGGCTAGGCTCTGCTTTAGACTCGCCTGTACCTCGGGGCAGGCAGGCGTTTCTATGACAACCTTCTTTGAGCTCCTGGAGAAGATGAAGCTAGCGGTGGTGGTGGGGGTCTTTAGCATCTCGCCCCCTTCTGGTGACAATGGGGATAACATTCCTGATTCACCCCCACTGTAACTGGGAAATGAGGTGGATGGCATTCTAAAGCGTGTTGGAAGATTATCTCTGGAAGACATGGCCGCTGTCTTCATTCTGATAGCTTCCTGCAAACTCATCGAGGGGGCGATGAGCGTCACTGGTGATGACTTCAGTGGCGGAGTTGTGGATTTTAGTGACAGGGATTTCCGAATTGGTTTTTGGGGTGTTACGTTCTGAGATCCTTGGGTTTGGATTTGGGTTGAACTCTGATCCTGAGCAGATGGTTTCCCACTGTTGGAATTGTTGTCGTCAGAAAGCACTTTAACGTGGTCTTTGCCAACGTTGACCGATCTGAGACGTACCATTTGAAGCAGAGAGGGTGTGACCAGTGGAATGTTGGCGTCTTCTTTGGGAATGGGGACACTCTTGTGCCTAGACAGAAGGTCTTTGCTCCTGGACTCTCTGTTCGCCAAGCTTGGCTGTCTCCTGAAGATCACATGGGGTTGGTTCTCAGTTGGGAGAGGGGGTGGGAGAGGGATGTTAATGGGTGGTGGAAGTGGGGCACTGTTAGGGAGCTCAGAGGGCATCTGATCCTCAAATTGTACAGGGGGAGGGAGGGGGACATTGATAGGAGGTGGAGGAGGAATACTTGATGGGGTCACCAAGGCTGTTGTCATTGGTGGAGGAGGAGGAGCTTCCTGGGGAGGGGGAGGGACATTCTCTGGTAAGGGCGGGACTTCCTGTGACTCAGGAGAAGTTTCTGTTGGTTGAGGGGTGGCTTCTTGCATTGTGATTGTTTTCTGGGCAGATTGCTCGACCTCTGCCTCTTTTTCATTGGGCTGAACTGGAGAAACGACAGCTGAATCATGTGACGGAATTAATTGGAGCTCAGCTGATTCAGATATCTCAAAGCTGGTTTCATCAGTTGGGATTGCATTAGAGTTCAGAATCACCTTTTCATGTTTATCCTCTTTTGGCTCCATTTGAGCCGGAATGGGTGACAGATCTGCAGTTTCCCCATTCACAGTTGCTACAGTGAAACCATTCACGGTTTCCTTAACCTCCTCCCCATCCAGAGCTACAATGGACGCCTCCTGGACATCAGTGACTGTGTTACATGTCTCCACCACGTCTGGCAAACTCTCCGTCATGAAGGGAGGGGGAGGAGGTGGAAAGTCCATCTCATCTGGCTCATCAAAGACTGAATGTGCTGGCTCCTCTGGTGGAGGTGGAGGGGGCCAGCAGGACTGTACTATGGGAATTTCTTCCTCACACTCCACCTCTACCTCAGGTGGGGGAGTGGCCACAGAGTAGGGAGGTGTCTTAGAAGGAGGTGGAGGAGGGTGGTGGGCAGGGGGAGGGGAGGCTGGAGGAGAGACCCGGTCCACTTTGGGAGGCTCCGCGGCAAGGGTCTGTGTAGATTTGGTGGGACTTTCCTCTTTAGTGTTTTCAGTAGCACTCCGACCTTCGACCTCCTTAGCTGCTACCTCAACCTCAACTTCCTTAGTGACTACCTCAACTTCCTTAGCGACTACCTCAGCCTGTGGAGAACACTTCTCACTCTCGCTGGGTGACTCTACCTTCACCTCTACTGTGACCTCATCAAATGGCGACTTTTGTTGAATATCTGCTGTTAATTGAACTTTAGCTTCTTTGCTAGGAGTACTTTTCTTCATGACAGGAGGGGGTTCCTTCTTTGGAATCATCGTTAAACGAACTTGTGTCTCTAGCCTCTCTTCTTGATCCTTGACCTGTGCAACACTACTACTGCTACTACTACTCTGCTCCTGGTTCTGGTCCAGGATCTCTACACTTGCTTTTACCTTCTCTGCGATCACCGCCGGGCTTCCTTGTTCTTTCGTTTGACTTTCTGTGCTCTCGGATACCTCATGTGCCTCTAACGTAGGCTCAGTCTTGTCTTTGGGAACAATGTATTTGCTTTCTGATTTTGTCAAAGTAACTTCTTCTATCGTAGCCTGCTTTTTGTCCGAGCCTTCAGACTCCTTGCTAGCTTTAGTTTGAGGTTCCTGCTTTTGCTCAATCATGGCAGCTTGCTCTTTTAGTTCCTGTTGCTTCTGGAGCTGTGCTAGCCTGTTGACGTTGGGGCAAGGCCCACACAGCAGTTCGAAAGTACGTTTGTTGTGGGCCCAGGTCTCCGGGGGTGGCGGGGAAGGGGCTTTGATGTTGGGGGGTGGCGGAATGTTAAGCAGCTCACTGATCGCCATGGATGAAGAGAAACGGACCGGGGTCACCGTTTCTGGAGTTTCTATTCTCATAACAGCCGGGGGTAGGGAGGCCTGCTGAAGAGCGCTAAAGCTGTTTTTCGAGGCCTCTCGATTGATGAGTTCTGAGGTGACTGAAGACAGGGAGGTGAGGGAAGAGGAGACCGAGGCTGCAGAGAAGGAAGCTCTTGAACCAGATCGTTCCGGTTTGACGGCATACTTCTTCTGTTTACTTGGGGAGACGGAAGGGAGGATCCCCTTGGGGGAAAGTGTCGGCGTACCACTCTGGCTGGAGTACCCACTGGAGGGGGACATGGTCCTTTCAAATGTACCCTCCTCTGAGGGGGCCTTCTGGGGGGAAGAGCTGCTGGACACTGGCCCCTCTGATTTTCCACTACCTCCATGGGAGGCCTGTGTGGGACTCAGAGGACAAGAGGCTGTGGAAGATTTTGTATCATCTAAAGAGTTAAACCCAGATGAGTTGGATACAGGGACAGAGCTCTTTGTGATTTCTTTGTAGAGCTCTTTAGAGATCTTGATCGTAACCAAGCTTGTTTCCTCAGCAGCCTCCAACTTCCCACCCACAGAGTCACTGAGGTCTTTAATCTCCACCAGTCGCCTCTTTATCATCTTCTCATGGTGCAGTGAGTTGGTTCTCCTGGGGGGAGCCGGGGGCAGCTTGGTCTTCATGATCGACAGACAGCGAGAGAATCTGTGAGAGTCTCCTCCAACATCGCTCATCTCCCCAGATCCAGATAGACCCCCCTGAGCAGTCGCAGTACCAGTACCCCTACTGGTGCTGCTGACCCAGCTAGCTGAGCTTTGTAGGCTCACCTTGTCCTGGTCCCCAGCACCAGACTGCTGCGGCTGTCTCTCGTGCCCAACGAGGCTCACCGTCTGTGGGTTAGCAGGTCCGAAGCTCCCCTTCGTGGAGGAGATGGCGGAGGAGTTGGACTTGATCGTCTCGGAAGACTGCGAGTGGCTCCAGCTGGATCTCGAAGTCACTGAGTGTGGGGTCGCCTTAGAGCCATTGTCACGGGAACTACTGTCACCATGTGAAACGCTGTCACCGCCTTCATAGCAGCCTTCACCGCCTGACCTCCTCGACAACGCAGGGCTGGCCGACGACCCGGATGCCAGGCAGCTCTTGCTGACGGTACGGACCGTTCCGTTACCGCTGTTTCCACGGGTACGGCTGGTGCTGTGGTCAATCTGTATGACGTCGACGGATGCCGGCAGGTAGGCGTTGGGGATAATCTTAGACATGTAGGCGGCTTGGGGAGAGATGGACATCACCGGACCCTAGGTGGAGGCAAATACAAGGGTCAACATTAGGAGTCATATTATGTAGAGAACTGTGGAGCTGTCATACTATGTAGATATACTGTAGTTTGGCCAACTGTGGTGCTGGAGGCCATTATGCAGCCTCAGCATTCCATTCCCTTTCTAAAATTTTCCGCCGCCGTTGTTGCAACCCCTATTACTAGTCTGTTCAACCTCTCTTTCATATCGTCCGAGATTCCTAAAGATTGGAAAGCTGCTGCGGTCCTCCCCCTCTTCAAAGGGGGTGACACTCTAGACCCAAAGTGTTACAGACCTATATCCATCCTGCCCTGCCTTTCTAAAGTCTTCGAAAGCCAAGTTAACAAACAGATCACAAATCATTTCGAATCCCACTGTACCTTCTCCGCTGTGCAATCCGGTTTCACTGGTGCACCTCAACCACGCTCAAGGTACTAAACGATATCATAACCGCCATCGATGAAAGACAGTACTGTGCAGCCATCTTCATTGACCTGGCCAAGGCTTTCGCCTCTGTCAATCACCGTATTCTTATCGGCAGACTCAACAGCCTTGGTTTCTCAAATGACTGCCTCGCCTGGTTCACCAACTACTTCTCAGACAGAGTTCAGTGTGTCAAATCGGAGGGCCTGTTGTCTGGACCTCTGGCCGGCTCTATGGGGGTACTGCAGGGTTCAGTTCTTGGGCCGACTCTTTTCTCTCTATATATCAATGATGTCGCTCTTGCTGCGGGTGATTCCTTGATCCACCTCTATGCAGACGACACCATTCTGTATACATCTGGCCCTTCTTTGGACACTGTGAACAAACCTCCAAACGAGCTTCAATGCCATAAAACTCTCCTTCCGTGGCCTCCAATTGCTCTTAAACGCTAGTAAAACTAAATGCATGCTCTTCAACCGTTCGCTGTCCGCACCCGCACCCGCCCGCCCGCCCGACTAGCATCACTACTCTGGATGGTTCTGACTTAGAATATGTGGACAACTACAAATACCTAGGTGTCTGGTTAGACTGTAAACTCTCCTTCCAGACTCACATTAAGCATCTCCAATCCAAAATTAAATCTAGAATCGGCTTCCTATTTCGCAACAAAGCATCCTTCACTCACGCTGCCAAACATACCCTTGTAAAATTGACCATCCTACTGATCCTTGACTTCGGCAATGTCGTTTACAAAATAACCTCCAACACTCTACTCACCAAACTGGATGCAGTCTATCACAGTGCCATCCGTTTTGTCACCAAAGCCCCATATACCACCCACCACTGCGACCTGTATGCTCTCGTCGGCTGGCCCGAGCTACATATTCGTCGCCAGACCCACTGGCTCCAGGTCATCGATAAGTCTTTGCTAGGTAAAGCTCCGACTTATCTCAGCTCACTGGTCACCATAACAACACCCACCCGTAGCACGCGCTCCAGCAGGTATATCTCTCTGGTCATCCCCAAAGCCAACACCTAATTTGGCCGTCTTTCCTTCCAGTTCTCTGCTGCCAATGACTGGAACGAATTGCAAAAATCACTGAAGTTGGAGACTTATATCTCCCTCACTAACTTTAAGCATCAGCTATCTGAGCAGCTTACCGATCGCTGCAGCTGTACACAGCCCATCTGTAAATAGCCCATCCAACTACCTACCTCATCCCCATATTGTTTTTATTTACTTTTCTGCTCTTTTGCACACCAGTATTTCTACTTGCACATCATCATCTGCACATCTATCATTCCAGTGTTAATTTGCTAAATTGTAATTACTTCGCTACTATGGCCTATTTATTGCCTTACCTCCGTACTCCATTTGCACACACTGTATAGATTTTTCTATTGTATTATTGACTGTACGTTTGTTTATGTGTAACTCTGTATTGTTTTTTGTCGCACTGCTTCGCTTTATCTTGGCCAGGTCGCAGTTGTAAATGAGAACTTGTTCTCAACTGGCCTACCTGGTTAAATAAAGGTGAAATAAATAAAAATTCAACCATTCACAATGAGTATTTTGATCTTAGTTCTAAGTCCAGTGGTTCAGATAGCAAGCTTGGTTTAACATCAGCATCAGATGATCATGTCATTCCAGGGAAGGGTAAACATGCCATTTAACAGACACTTTTATCTAAAGCGACTTACAGTAATGTGTGCATACTTTATCGTTGACACTGAGTGTACAAAACATCAAGGACACCTTTGTAATATTGAGTTGCACCTGCCCCTTTTGCCCTCAGAACAGCCTCAATTCGTCAGTGAACGGACTCTACAAGGTGTCGAAAGCGTTCCACAGGGATGCTGGCCAATGTTGACTCCAATGCAGTTGTGCCAAGTTGGCTGGATGTCCTTCGGGTGGTGGACCATACTTGATACAAACTGGAAACTGTTGAGTGTGAAAAAACCATTGCAGTTCTTGACACAAACCGGTGGGCATTGGCGCCTACTACCATACACCGTTCAAAGGCACTTAAATCTTTTGTCTTGCCCATATTACCCTCTGAATGGCACACATACACAATCCATGTTTAAATTGTCTCAAGGCTTAAAAATCCTTCTTTAACCTGTCTCCTCCACTTCAACTACACTGATCGAAGTGGATTTAACAAGTGACATCAATAAAGGATCATAGATTTCACCTGGATTCACTTGGTCAGTCTATGTCATGGAAAGAGCTGTTGTTCCTAATGTTTATACACTCAGTGTCGATGACACCAGCAGGAAGTAACACTGTTCTGAACTGGACTCACCTGTGGCTCCTGGAGGAAGCTGGGGAATCCAGCGGAGCAGGAGGAGGTCGTGCCCGACACGGCCAGAGACTTGGGCCTTTGGGTGGAGGATAGACGTGAGTCCAGTCCCCTGTGGTGGCTGAAGCCCTGTTCGTCCCCGTATACAGACTGGAGGTGGTGTCTCAGCAGCTGCTCCTCTCTGGATGCCTATTTGGATGAGTTCAGTTGTCATTATAGTATAAATGCACAAAGCAAATACATTACATCAGAATCAGATGTAATGAGATACAATGTAACTACAATTTTGTCATGCAAGTAGCTGTCGGTAAGTGAAAGTATTACACTATAACCAGTAGCACAAAACACATGTACTTGTCCAAGTTATAACGCTGAAAGCCTGATTTTTGATACAGGCTCATATGAAAGCCTCACCTCCAGGTCTGAGAGGTGTACCCTTGCCCCTTCGTAGTTGGCTAGAGGGGTCTCTCCGTCGATGGTGGGGATAACGACCACACCTGGTTGGCCGTCACTACCCTGTCCGACAGAGCCGTTAGGGAGCTGGGAATGAACTTGGTACGCAGAGCCACTGTGAAGGGCTAGAAGGGGCATATAGAAGGGGAATATAGAAGGGGAATAGAGATGGGGAATATAGAAGGGGAATATAGAAGGGGAATAGAGATGGGGAATAGAGATGGGGAATAGACATGGGGAATATAGAAGGGGAATATAGAAGAGGAATAGAGATGGGGAATATAGAAGGGGAATAGAGATGGGGAATAGAGAAGGGGAATAGAGATGGGGAATATAGAAGGGGAATAGAGATGGGGAATATAGAAGGGGAATAGAGAAGGGGAATAGAGATGGGGAAAGAGAAGGGGAATAGAGAAGGGGAATAGAGATGGGGAATATAGAAGGGGGATGGGGAATAGAGATGGGGAATAGAGAAGGAGAATAGAGATGGGGAACAGAGAAGGGGAATATAGAAGGGGAATAGAGATGGGGAATATAGAAGGGGAATAGAGATGGGGAATAGATATGGGGAATATAGAAGGGGAATATAGAAGGAGAATAGAGATGGGGAATAGAGATGGGGAATAGAGAAGGAGAATAGAGATGGGGAATATAGAAGGAGAATAGAGATGGGGAATAGAGAAGGGGGATAGAGAAGGGGAATATAGAAGGGGAATATAGAAGGGGAATATAGAAGGAGAATAGAGATGGAACACATCTTATCACCACCTTCTATCACCTAATTTAAATATGACAGAATAAAGTACCATTGATTTGACTTTTTGTCAACGTGCCTAAGAGTATTCATTCAACATAACTCTCATGATCATTTTATTTACAAAACCCTGGACCTTTATATTGGTCTGGGTGACTTTTTGTAAAGTGAAGCTCAGAGTAAAGCTAGCTGTCATCCAATGACTGCATTATGTACCCAGTTCTCTCTGGACCTGCTGGGGTATTCCCATAATAGTAGTCCTCCTGCTCCTGTTCTTCCTCTTGTCCGGTCTCTTCACTGGGTTCAGAGGCTTGAATGTGGAGCCTGGAAGGATAAGAGGAGATGTTTTAGAGGAGGGAGAAGGATGAGATAAGGGATGGATGCGTTGGGGGTTTTAAATGCATTTTAGGGATATATCTACATTTACTGGGGGGGGGGGGGGGGGGGGGTCGGGGTTGTCCATAATTGGGGAAGGTTTGCAAATTTTTTAACATTTTATTTTGCTTTTGGAGAGGTGTGTTTTTCTTTATTGGGCACAGGGGATGATAGTGTTCTTTTCTCCCTTGTTTACATTTGCTCTTCTGCTCATATTTTCCTTATAAACAATGGCTTGATTTACTTTTGATATTACTCTAATAAAGTTTTGAAATGTTTGTGAAGGTTTGACATGGTGTGATTATTATTAATCTTTAGCTACTGCAGGCCTTTGATATGAAGGAAGTGCTTCCCGGAACTCCAGCTGACACCGGCAGTTAAACTTGAGGTGAGGAAGACTGTTTCAGCCCTACCAGAGTTACTCCTATAATATAACAGTATAATGCTTATCTTTATACAACATATTCAGATCTAAAATTAACCTCCTACTGTACATCTTTATCTATATAGCAGACGCAGTAGCCATGTGACATGAATTTCTTTTAACCTTTATTATTTACAAAGACGGCCTAACCCAGACAACGCTGGGCCAATTGTGCGCCGCCCTGTGGGATTCCCAATCACAACCGAATGTGATATAGCCTGGATTTGAACCAGGGAATGTAGTGACCTATCTTGCACTGAAATACAGTGCATTAGACTGCTGCGCCACTCAGGAAAGCCCACTAAAGAAATGCATGTTGATGTCATCGAGATATGCTATCTGGGATTAGGCCTAAGCCTCTTCATATATATATATATATATATATACATATATATATATATATATATATGTGTGTGTACACTTCAACTGTGAGAGACGGAATCTAAAACAAGAATCCAGAAAATCACATTGTATGATTTTTAAGTAATTAATTAGCATTTTATTGCATGACAGAAGTATTTGATCACTGTCTGTTTCATTACCCTACAACTACTACTACTACTACTACTATATTACGATCAGAGCCGGCTGCCGACAATGTACAGCACCACTGAGTGAGCTAGTCTGTAAGTCGCTCTGGATAAGAGCGTCTGCTAAATGACTAAAATGTAAATGTAAAATGTGATCGGTGAACCCCCAAAACCATCTGTCCCGTAGCCCTGCGAGGCATCGACTGTACCACAAAAAAGCATGCTGAAGTGGCAAAGTCTATATTCATGTTTATAAACACAGGGTCGCTACAGTTATTGTTATTTCTGGTCGTAAACATTGTTTTGAGTTCACTCTATGAGAGGGAAGGATGTTCCTGTGAAAATATTATTTGTGTTTGGGAGGGGGAGGGAGGGGGGGTCATTTTGTTATGACACCTTGAGTTGGACCAGCTCCTCCCCCCTCCAGTACATTTCTGTCTGTCCCTTAAATACCGTTCTATTTGAAGGGATGCAAGGAGAGAGGAAGGTATTATGAAAGGAGATTTGAAAACAGCGATGAGCGTCTGTCATTACATATACAGTATTAAGAATCACATTCAGAGTCAATAGTGAACTATTGGAACGTTGTTTTGGAGAAAGCTTAATGATTTCAAAGAGGGAACAGAAACGTGTTGGAATGGTTTAGGGGTTTTGGAAATCAGAGGGTCTGTCTGACTGAATTACAATGAGATTCAGTGAGAGGGAATCAGTGAGTATTATGGGATTCAGAGCAGAGAATGGCATGCTTATCTGTAACAAACTACAGCTGTGTGTGTAGAGACCCAGTAGAGACAGTAAAGACCTAGTAGACAGTAAAGACGCAGTAAAGACAGTAAGTTGACTGAGAACACGTTCTCATTTACAGCAACAACCTGGGGAATAGTTACAGGGGAGAGGAGGGGGATGAATGAGCTAATTGGAAGCTGGGGATGATTAGGTGACCATGATGGTATGAGGGCCAGATTGGGAATTTAGCCAGGACACCAGGGTTAACACCCCTACTCTATGATAAGTGCAATGGGATCTTTAATGACCTCAGAGAGTCAGGACACCCGTTTAACATCACATCCAAAAGACAGCACCCTACACAGGGCAGTGGGATATTCTTTTAGACCAGAGGAAAGAGTGCCTCCTACTGGCCCTCCAACACCACTTCCAGCAGCATCTGGTCTCCCATCCAGGGACTGACCAGGACCAACCCTGCTTAGCTTCAGAAGCAAGCCAGCATACCACCCTGCAGCCAGCAGGGTGGTATGCTGCTGGCTGCAGGGTGGTATACCCAGTAGAGACCCAGTAGAGACCTAGTAAGTCCCAGTTTACCCAGTAGATTCCCAGTAGAGTCCCAGTATACCCAGTATACCCAGTAGAGACCCAGTATACCCAGTAGAGACCCAGTAGAGACCCAGTAGAGACCCAGTATACCCAGTATAGCCAGTAGAGACCCAGTATACCCAGTATACCCAGTAGAGACCCAGTAGAGACCCAGTATACCCAGTATACCCAGTAGAGACCCAGTAGAGTCCCAGTATACCCAGTAGAGACAGTAGAGACCCAGTAGAGTCCCAGTATACCCAGTAGAGACCCAGTAGAGTCCCAGTATACCCAGTAGAGTCCCAATAGAGACCCAGTAGAGACCCAGTATACCCAGTAGAGACCCAGTAGAGTCCCAGCATACCCAGTAGAGACAGTAGAGACCCAGTAGAGTCCCAGCATACCCAGTAGAGACAGTAGAGACCCAGTAGAGACCCAGTAGAGACCCAGTAGAGTCCCAGTATACCCAGTAGAGACCCAGTAGAGACCCAGTATACCCAGTACACCCAGTAGAGACAGTAGAGACCCAGTACACCCAGTATACCCAGTAGAGACCCAGTATACCCAGTAGAGACCCAGTAGAGACAGTAGGGACCCAGTATACCCAGTATACCCAGTAGAGACCCAGTATACCCAGTATACCCAGTAGAGACCCAGTATACCCAGTAGAGACCCAGTAGAGACCCAGTAGAGACCCAGTAGAGTCCCAGTAGAGACCCAGTAGAGACCCAGTAGAGTCCCAGTAGAGTCCCGGTAGAGACCCAGTATAACCAGTAGAGACCCAGTAGAGTCCCAGTATACCCAGTAGAGACCCAGTAGAGTCCCAGTAGGAACCCAGTTTACCCAGTAGAGACCCAGTAGAGACCTGGTAGAGTCCCAGTATACCCAGTAGAGACCTGGTAGAGACCCAGTATAACCAGTAGAGACCTGGTAGAGTCCCAGTATACCCAGTATACCCAGTAGAGTCCCAGTATACCCAGTAGAGACCTGGTAGAGTCTCAGTATACCCAGTATACCCAGTAGAGTCCCAGTAGAGTCCCAGTATACCCAGTAGAGACCCGGTAGAGACAGTAGAGACCCAGTATACCCAGTAGAGACCCAGTAGAGACCCAGTAGAGACCCAGTAGGGACCCAGTATACCCAGTAGAGACCCGGTAGAGACAGTAGAGACCCAGTATACCCAGTAGAGACCCAGTATACCCAGTAGAGACCCGGTAGAGTCCCAGTATACCCAGTAGAGACCCGGTAGAGACAGTAGAGACCCAGTATACCCAGTAGAGACCCAGTAGAGACCCGGTAAAGTCCCAGTATACCCAGTAGAGACAGTAGGGACCCAGTTTACCCAGTAGAGACCCGGTAGAGTCCCAGTATACCCAGTAGAGACCCAGTAGAGACCCAGTATACCCAGTAGAGACCCAGTATACCCAGTAGAGACCCGGTAGAGACGCAGTATACCCAGTAGAGACAGTAGGGACCCAGTTTACCCAGTAGGGACCCAGTAGAGTCCCAGTAGAGTCCCAGTATACCCAGTAGAGACCCAGTAGAGTCCCAGTATACCCAGTAGAGACCCAGTAGAGTCCCAGTATACCCAGTAGAGACAGTAGGGACCCAGTTTACCCAGTAGGGACCCGGTAGAGACAGTAGGGACCCTGTTTACCCAGTAGGGACCCGGTAGAGTCCCAGTATACCCAGTAGAGACCCAGTAGAGACCCAGTATACCCAGTAGAGACCCAGTAGAGACCCAGTATACCCAGTAGAGACCCAGTAGAGACCCAGTATACCCAGTAGAGACCCAGTACACCCAGTAGAGACCCAGTAGACAGAGACACGTGCTGCTGAGAATGAGGAATGTATGAGAAATATTGGACAAATGACCAAAATATACTAGGTCCAAGGCATGATCTATGATTAGCTTTCATTAAAATATGATGAATGGGACATGATTATGAATTCTCCCCCCCCCCACACACACACACACACCTACCTTGACGTGTGAGCACAGGTCTCGTGGACACAGCCAATCCAGCAGAGGTCACTGTGGTAACAGAATTCCCGGCGGTACTTCCTGACTCCTGAGATCCATCCCTGTGGTTGGTGCTGACATCTTGCTCCGCCTGGAGAGGAATGGGGTTTTTAAGGACAAAGTATTCAATCACTGCAGAAGTTGTCTGCTCCTTTCTCCTAGTTCTCGGTTGACCAGTATCAGCCGTATGGTTTGAAATTACGTGACTACTTACTGCATCACTATGGTCATACTGAAAGTCCACTCCTTTGTTGTGTTCTGTAGGAGAGACAAAGAAGGTTTTTCAGATATTCCCTACAGCTCTGAGATCTAAACACCACTTCTTCCATTAGGGTCTATTGAGAGTGCATCATGCAGGGTGTGGTGTTCTGTGTAGTGTGTATTGCATTATGTGTAGTGTGTTCTGTGTTCTGTGTAGTGTGTTCTGTGTAGTGTGTTCTGTGTAGTGTGTTCTGTGTAGTGTGTTCTGTGTTCTGTGTAGTGTGTTCTGTGTTCTGTGTAGTGTGTATTGCGTTATGTGTAGTGTGTTCTGTGTAGTGTGTTCTGTGTTCTGTGTAGTGTGTTCTGTGTAGTGTGTTCTGTGTAGTGTGTTCTGTGTAGTGTGTAGTGTGTTCTGTGTTCTGTGTAGTGTGTTCTGTGTAGTGTGTTCTGTGTAGGGTGTTCTGTGTAGTGTGTTCTGAGTAGTGTGTTCTGTGTAGTGTGTTCTGTGTTCTGTGTAGTGTGTTCTGTGTAGTGTGTTCTGTGTAGTGTGTTCTGTGTAGTGTGTAGTGTCACTACCTTGTTGTTGTAGTATCTTTAACCCCTCCCGTGCCTCAGTGTGCAGGTCCTCTAGGTACTGAGGGCGACTGCCCTCGATGAACACATTCTCCTGGTAGTGTGACGAGGCTGTGTAGTGAACTGTCAACCTCTTCTGCTCATCCTGACACTTAGGACCAGCTAGAGAGGGAGAGAGGGAGGGAGGGAGGGAGGGATGGAGTGAGGGAAAGAGGGAGGGAGGGAGTTAAATAAAGGTGAAACTCAACACACGCTTTATTCCAGGATGAAACCAGTACCTCGGAGATGTGGTAGAGTGCTGACATGATAAAGGGTTGTGACTGAGGATCAGATGGGATCAAAACCGCCTGGTAGAGGTTTTGGTAGTGTGCTTAACTTACAGGACAGGACACCCAACACACTGGAGTAGCTGCTTAGTGACTGGCACCAGGGGCTTTAGAATGTATTCCAGTACCTGGCAACATTGTGTTTGGTACTAATGAAGGCATTACAGCCCTAGAACATCCTGCCCTTTAATCAGAGTACACTGGCTCCCCTTTCTGGTCTTCCATCCAATTCAAGATTACCTCCTGCTGTCTGTCCTTCTGCTCCTTCTTTCACCTTTCCTGACCCTTTAGCCCCTCTCTCTCTCTCTCTCTCTCTCTCTCTCTCTCTCTCTCTCTCTCTCTCTCTCTCTCTCTCTCTCTCTCTCTCTCTCTCTAGGTATGAGAATGAGAATCCCTCTGTTCTATCACCAGTCTCTCTGTTCCATCACCAGTCTCTCTGTTCCATCACCAGTCTCTCTGTTCCACCGCCAGTCTCTCTGTTCCACCACCAGTCTCTCTGTTCCACCACCAGTCTCTCTGTTCCACCACCAGTCTCTCTGTTCCATCACCAGTCTCTCTGTTCCACCACCAGTCTCTCTGTTCCATCACCAGTCTCTCTGTTCCACCGCCAGTCTCTCTGTTCCATCACCAGTCTCTCTGTTCCACCACCAGTCTCTCTGTTCCACCACCAGTCTCTCTGTTCCACCGCCAGTCTCTCTGTTCCATCACCAGTCTCTCTGTTCCACCACCAGTCTCTCTGTTCCACCACCAGTCTCTCTGTTCCACCACCAGTATCTCTGTTCCACCACCAGTCTCTCTGTTCCACCACCAGTCTCTCTTGGTATGTGTGTATCATTAGCTTCTCACCACACACTCAGTGCTCTGTTTGGGGCACAAGCTGCCAAGTGAACTTACGTGCGGTGTGTGTGTGTGTGCGTGTGCGTGTGCGTGTGTGTGTGTGTGTGCGTGTGTGTGTGTGTGCGTGCGGTGTGTGTGTGTGTGTGTGCGTGTGTGTGCGTGCGGGGTGTGTGGGTGTGCGGTGTGTGTTTGTGTGTGTGTGTGTGTGCGCACGTGTGTGTGTGTGTGGTGTGTGTGTGTGTGTGTGTGTGTGCGTGCGGTGTGTGTGTGCGTGTGGTGTGTGTGTGACAGTCTGCTAGGCAGACGTCCCGTCTTCGCCACCCGGAGGGCTGACCCCAGATTGTTAAATCCCAAGCATTTTCTCAGCCTAGATAGTCCATATGGGTGAGGCGTCACAAATTGCACCCTATTCTCTATAAAGTGCACTAGAACCCATAGGGCCCTGGTCAAAAGTAGTGCACTGCATAGGGAATGGGATGTCATTTGGGACGTAGCCCCTGGTATGGTTCCAAGATAAACATGCTGCTGCCTTCCTAAGTGGCCAGGGAACTCAGAGAGGTTAGAGTAGTGACGAGACAGAGAGGTTAGAGTAGTGACGAGACAGAGAGGTTAGAGTAGTGAGGAGACAGAGAGGTTAGACTAGTGACGAGACAGAGAGGTTAGAGTAGTGAGGAGACAGAGAGGTTAGAGTAGTGACGAGACAGAGAGGTTAGAGTAGTGACGAGACAGAGAGGTTAGACTAGTGACGAGACAGAGAGGTTAGACTAGTGACGAGACAGAGAGGTTAGAGTAGTGAGGAGACAGAGAGGTTAGAGTGGTGAGGAAACAGAGAGGTTAGAGTAGTGAGGAGACAGAGAGGTTAGAGTGGTGAGGAAACAGAGAGGTTAGAGTAGTGAGGAGACCGAGAGGTTAGAGTGGTGAGGAAACAGAGAGGTTAGAGTCATTTTGTTCTATACTGCTCTGTTTTCCTCTGCTACTCGAAGTATAATAGGTACAGTGCATTAGGAAAGTATTCAGAGCCCTTGACTTTTCCCACATTTTGTTACTTTACAGCCTTATTCTAAAAACACAATACCCCATAATGACAAAGCAGAAACTGGTTTTTAATATATAAAAAATGTCAAACTGAAATATCACATTTACAAGTGTTTAGACCCTTTACTCAGTACTTTGTTGAAGCACGTTTGGCAGCGATTACAGCCTCAAGTCTTCTTGGGTATGACGCTACAAGCTTGGCACACCTGTATTTGGGGAGTTTCTCCCATTCTTCTCTGCAGATCCTCTCAAGCTCTGTCAGGTTGGATGGGGAGCGTCGCTGCACAGCTATTTTCAGGTCTCCAGAGATGTTCGATCGGGTTCATGTCTGGGCTCTTGCTGGGCCACTCAAGGACATTCAGAGACTTGTCCCGAAGCCACTCTTGCGTTATCTTGGCTGTGTGCTTAGGGTCGTTGTTCTGTTGAAAGGTGAACCTTCACCCCAGTCTGAGGTCCTGAGGACTCTGGAGCAGGTTTTCATCAAGGATTTGGTATTTGGTATTTTTGGCATTTTATCAGGATCCCCATTAGCTGTTGCAAAAGTAGTAGCTACTCTTCCTGGGGTCCACACAAAACATGAAACATGACATAATACAGAACATTACTAGACAAGAACAGCTCAAGGACAGAACTACATACATTTTTAAAAAGACACATGTAGCCTACATATCAATACATACACACAAACTATCTAGATCAAATAGGGGAGAGGCGTTGTGCTGTGAGGCGTTGCTTTATCTGTTTTTTGAAACCAGGTTTGCTGTTTATTTCAGCAATATAAGATGAAACGGAGTTCCATGCAATAAGGACTCTATGTAATACTGTACGTTTTCTTGAATTTGTTCTAGATTTGGGGACTGTGAAAAGACCCCTGGTGGCATGTCTGGTGGGGTAAGTGTGTGTCTCAGAGCTGTGTGTAAGTTGACTATGCAAACAATTTAGGATTTTCAAAACATTCATGTTTCTTATAAAAAGAAGAAGTGATGCTATCAGTCTCTCCTCAACTCTTAGCCAAGAGAGACTGGCTTGCATAGTATTAATATTAGCCCTCTGATTACAATGAAGAGTAAGACTTGCCGCTCTGTTCTGGGCCATCTGCAGCTTAACTAGCTCTGTCTTTGCAGCACTTGACCATATGACTGGACATTAATCAAGAGAAGATCAAACTAGAGCCTGCAGGACTTTGTGGAGTGCGGTGTAAAGAAAGCAGAGCATCTCTTTATTACAGCCAGACCTCTCCCCATCTTTACAACCATTGAATCTATGTTTTGACCATGACAGTTTACAATCTAAGGTAACGCCAAGTAATTTAGTCTCCTCAACTTGTTCAACAACCACACCATTCATTACCAGATTCAGCTAAGGTCTAGAACTTAGGGAATGATTTGTACCCAATACAATGCTCTTAGGACCTAGAGAGCTGCCCTGCGGTACACCAGACTTTACATGTTTAACATTAGAGAAGCATCCATTAAAGAAAACCCTCTGAGTTCTATTAGATAGATAGCTCTGAATCCACGATATGGCAGAAGTTGAAAAGCCATAACACATGCGTTTTTTCAACAACAGTTTATGGTCAATAATATCAAAGGCTGCACATAAATCTAAGAGTACTGCTTCCACAATCTTATTATCAATTTTTTTCAACCAATCATCTGTCATTTGTGTCAGTGCAGTACATGTTGAGTGCAATCTGTACATGTTGAGTGGATCTCTCTGTACTTTGCTCTGTTCATCTTTCCCTCAATCCTGACTAGTCTCCCAGTCCCTGCCACTGAAAAACATCCCCAGAGCATGATGCTGCCACCACCATGCTTCACCGTAGGGATGGTGCCAGGTTTCCTACAGACGTGACTTTTGGCGTTCAGGCCAAAGAGTTCAATCTTGGTTTCATCAGTCCAGACAATCTTGTTTCTCAAAATCTCAGAGTCCTTTAGGTGCCTTATGGCAAAGTCCAAATGGGCTGTCATGTGCCTTTTAGTGAGGAGTGGCTTCTATCTGGCCACTCTACCATAAAGGCCTGATTGGTGGAGTGCTGCAGAGATGGTTGGCCTTCTCGAATGTTCTCCCATCTCCACAGAGGAACTCTGGAGCTCTGTCAGAGTGACCATCGGGTTCTTGGTCACCTTCCCGACCAAGGCCCTTCTCCCTTGATTGATCAGTTTTGCCAGGCGGCCAGCTCTAGGAAGAGTCTTGGTGGTTTCAAACTTCTTTCATTTAAGAATGATGTAGGCCACTATGTTCTTGGGGACCTTCAATGCTGCAGAAATTTGTTTTTGTTGGTCCCCTTCCCCAGATCTGTGCCTTGACACAATCCTGTCTCAGAGCTCTACAGACAATTCCTTCAACATCATGGCTTGGTTTGTGGTCTGACATGCACTGTCAACTGTGGGACCTTAGACAGGTGTGTGCCTTTCCAAATCATGTGCAATCAATTGAATTTACCACAGGTGGAATCCAATCATAGGAAGGCCAAAAAGATCATCATGGACAGCAACCACCCGAGCCACTGCCTGTTCACCCCGCTAACATTCAGAAGGCGAGGTCAGTACAGGTACATCAAAGCTGGGACCGAGAGACTGAAAAACAGCTTCTATCTCAAGGCCATCAGACTGTTAAACAGCCATCACTAACACAGAGTGGCTGCTGCCAACATATTGACTCAACTCCAGCCACTTTAATAATGGGAAAATTGATGTAATCAATTTATCACTTGCCACTTTATATTATTTATATGAGATAATGTTTACATAACCTACATTATGCATCTCATATGTATATACTGTACGCCATACCATCTACTGCATCTTGCCATCTTGATGTAATTAGATGTATCACTAGCCACTTTAAACAATGCCACTTTATATAATGTTTTCATAACCTACATTACTCATCTCGTATGTATATACTGTACTATATACCATCTACTGCATCTTGCCATCCTGATGTAATGTATCACTAGCCACCTTAAACAATGCTGCTTTATATGTTTTCATACCCTACAATACTCATCTCATATGTATATACTGTACGCCATGCCATCTACTGCATCTTGCCTGCCGTTCAACCATCACTCATTTATATATTTTTATATACATATTCGTATTCATTCCTTTACACTTGTGTGTACAAGGTAGTTGTTGTGGAATTGGTAGATTACTTGTTAGATATTACTGCATGGTTGGAACTAGAAGCACAAGCATTTAGCTACACGCACATTAACACCTGCTAACCATGTGTACGTGACAAATACAATTTGATTCGATTTGATTTTTTGATCAAGTTGTAGAAACATCTCACGGATGATCAATGTAAACAGGATGCACATGAGCTCAAATTCGAGTCTCATAGCAAAGGGTCTGAATACTTATGTAAATAAGGTATTTCTGTTTTGTTTTTTGAATCATTGTGCAAAAACGTTTTTATTTAATCAATTTAGAATAAGGCTGTAACATACAAAATGTGAAGGGGTCTGAATGCACTGTATATTTTGTTTCCTTTATTTAACTAGGCAAGTCAGTTAAGAACAAATTCTTATTTTCAATGACAGCGGGTTAACTGCCTTGTTCAGGGGCAGAACAACAGATTTTTACCTTGTCAGCTCAGGGATTCGATCTTGCAACCTTTCAGTTACTAGTCCAACACTCTAACCACTAGGCTACCTGCTGGTTACTAGTGCAATACTCTAACCACTAGGCTACCTGCTGGTTACTAGTGCAATGCTCTAACCACTAGGCTACCTGCTGGTTACTAGTCCA
The DNA here is from genome assembly GCF_901001165.1 of Salmo trutta. NCBI lineage: Eukaryota > Metazoa > Chordata > Actinopteri > Salmoniformes > Salmonidae > Salmo > Salmo trutta. The sequence goes on along the minus strand of NC_042992.1, from coordinate 5,163,442 downwards.
ACACTCTAACCACTAGGCTACCTGCTGGTTACTAGTCCAATGCTCTAACCACTAGGCTACCTGCTGGTTACTAGTCCAACACTCTAACCACTAGGGTACCTGCTGGTTACTAGTCCAACGCTCTAACCACTAGGCTACCTGCTGGTTACTAGTCCAATGCTCTAACCACTAGGCTACCTGCTGGTTACTAGTCCAACACTCTAACCACTAGGGTACCTGCCACTCCATATATACTAAGTGGTGTCAGAGGAAGGCCCAAAAAATTGTCAGACTCCAGTCACCCAAGTCATTGACTGTTCTCACTGCTACGGCACTGCAAGGGGTACAGGAGTGCCAAGTCTAGGTCTAAAAGCTCCTTAATAAGGATCTTAATTTGATCCTACAATGACATACCCAAATCTAACTGCCTGTAGCTCAGGCCCTGAAGCAAGGCTATGCATATTCTTGGTACCATTTGAAAGGAAACACTTTGAAGTTTGTGGAAATATGAAAGGAATGTAGGATAATATAACACAATAGATCTAGTAAAAGATAATACAAAGAAAAAAACAAGTGTTATTTTGTGGGGGTTTTTGTACCATCATCTTTGAAATGCAAGAGAAAGGTCATAATGTATTATTCCAGCCCAGGTACAATATAGAGTTTGGCCACTAGATGGCAGCAGTGTATGTGCAACGTTTTAGACTGATCCAATGAACCATTGCATTTCTGTTCAAAATTTTGTGTCAAGGCTGCCCAAATGTGTTTAATATGTTTATTGCTAACTTTTCATGTTGAAAATTGTGCACTCTCCTCAAACAATAGCATGGTATTCTTGCACTATAATAGCTACTCTAAATTGGACAGTGCAGTTAGATTAATGAGAATTTAAGCTTTCTGCCCATATCAGATATGTCTATGTCCTGGGAAATGTTCTTGTTACTTACAACCTCATGCTAATCGCGTTAGCCTACGTTAGCTCAACTGTCCCGTGGAAGGGATCCCGAAGAAGTTTTAACAGCTTCTATCCCCAAGCCATAAGACTGCTGAACAACTAATCAAATGGCCAACCGAACTGTATACATTGACATCCCCTTTGTTTTTACACTGCTGCTACTCGCTGTTTATTATCTATGTATAGTTACTTTACCCCTACCTACATGTACAAATGACCTCTAACCTGTACCCCCGCACACTGACTCTGTACCGGTACCCCCTGTATATAGCCTCCACATTGACTCTGTACCGGTACCCCCTGTATATAGCCTCCACATTGACTCTGTACCGATACCCCCTGTATATAGCCTCCACATTGACTCGGTACCGGTACCCCCTGTATATAGCCTCCACACTGTCTCAGTACCGGTACCCCCTGTATATAGCCTCCACACTGACTCGGACCCGGTACCCCCTGTATTCAGCCTCCACATTGACTCGGTACCGGTACCCCCGGTATATAGCCTCCACACTGTCTCAGTACCGGTACCCCCTGTATATAGCCTCCACACTGACTCGTTACCGGTACCCCCTGTATATAGCCTCCACATTGACTCAGTACCGTAACACCCTGTATATAGCCTCCACATTGACTCAGTACCGGTACCCCCTGTATATAGCCTCCACACTGACTTGGTACCGGTACCCCCTGTATATAGCCTCCACATTGACTCAGTACCGGTACCCCCTGTATATAGCCTCCACATTGACTCAGTACCGTAACACCCTGTATATAGCCTCCACAATGACTCGGTACCGGTACCCCCCTGTATATAGCCTCCACATTGACTCAGTACCGGTACCCCTTGTATATAGCCTCCACATTGACTCTGTACCGGTACCCCTTGTATATAGCCTCCACATTGACTCAGTACCGTAACACCCTGTATATAGCCTCCACATTGACTCTGTACCGGTACCCCCTGTATGTAGCCTCCACATTGACTCTGTACCGGTACCCCCTGTATAGCCTCCACATTGACTCAGTACCGGTACCCCCTGTATATAGCCTCCACATTGACTCTGTACTGGTACCCCCTGTATATAGCCTCCACATTGACTCTGTACCGGTACCCCCTGTATATAGCCTCCACATTGACTATGTACCAGTACCCCCTGTATATAGCCTCCACATTGACTATGTACCGGTACCCCGTGTATATAGCCTAGTTATTGTTATTTATTTGTGTTACTTTAAATGTTTTACTTTAGTTTATTTAGTCAATATTTTCTTAACTCTATTTCTTGAACTGCACTGTTGGTTAAAGGCTTGTAAGTAAGTATTTCACGGTAAGTTCTACACCTGTATTCAACGCATGTGACAAATAAGATTTGATTTGATTTGATGTACACTGAGTGAACTAAACATTAGGAACACCTGCTCTTTCCATGACGTAGACTGACCAGGTGAATCCAAGTATGATCCCTTATTGATGTCACCTGTTAAATCCACTTCAATCAGTGTAGATGAAGGGGAGGAAACAAGGTTACAGAAGGATTTTTTTAAAGCTTTGAGACAATTGAGACTTGGATTGCGTATAAGTGTGCCATTCAGTGAAAGAACACTGAGCCAATCACGGTGCAACTTGAGAAAATGATCACTTCCTACATTCTGTATATTCCTCTGGCTGCCCCTCCACCACAGAAAGCACTGAGCTGGGCTGAAACACCTGTATATTCCTCTGGCTGCCCCTCCACCACAGAAAGCACTGAGCTATAGGCTGAAACACCTGTATATTCCTCTGGCTGCCCCTCCACCACAGAAAGCACTGAGCTGGGCTGAAACACCTGTATATTCCTCTGGCTGCCCCCCCACCACAGAAAGCACTGAGCTGGGCTGAAACACTTGTATATTCCTCTGGCTGCCCCTCCTCCATAGAAAGCACTGAGCTAGGCTGAAACACCTGTATATTCCTCTGGCTGCCCCCCCACCACAGAAAGCACTGAGCTGGGCTGAAACACCTGTATATTCCTCTGGCTGCCCCCCCACCACATAAAGCACTGAGCTAGGCTGAAACACCTGTATATTCCTCTGGCTGCCCCTCCACCACAGAAAGCACTGAGCTGGGCTGAAACACCTGTATATTCCTCTGGCTGCCCCTCCACCACAGAAAGCACTGAGCTGGGCTGAAACACCTGTATATTGGAGCTGCTTACCTCAAGAAAACAAAAAAAGAGACCGTGTTTGTATGCAGATTTATATTAACTCAATAATTTGTTTTATTTTTACAATGTTTGCAAACTGATATGTGGCACGTATTAATGGCTAAACAAGTTTAGAGTTGACGGTTGGGAGATCTGAGATTTGAGCTTCAACCAAAGCCTACTATTGTCACACCAACCAGCTCGATATAATGTCCGTATTGCATGTCCGCACTGTAACACTGCATACTGTCTAGTGAATGGCAAAGCTCTGATTGCATCAAACCGTTTTAGTTTCACAACAACATGACTTTTCCCACAGTCACAGACAGTGAAGGGGATTGTGTCTGGTAGGGATACAGGTTCAGTCACAGACAGGGAAGGGCATTGTGTCTGGTAGGGATACAGGTTCAGTCACAGACAGTGAAGGGCATTATGTCTGGTAGAGATACAGGTTCAGTCACAGACAGGGAAGGGTATTATGTCTGGTAGGGATACAGGTTCAGTCACAGACAGGGAAGGGCATTGTGTCAGGTAGGGATACAGGTCCAGTCACAGACAGGGAAGGGGATTGTGTCTGGTAGGGATACAGGTTCAGTCACAGACAGGGAAGGGGATTGTGTCTGGTAGGGATACAGGTTCAGTCACAGACAGGGAAGGGGATTGTGTCAGGTAGGGATACAGGTAGAGGTGTCTGTTTGTCACCTGACGAGCGTGCTGTTACCTCACAAACACTTGGGTGGGCGCACACACACACACACACACACACCACACACACACACACACACACACACACACACACACACACACACACACATACACACACACACACACACACACACACATACACACACACACAGTTACGTAACCATGTGGGTGAGACTGAGGGCTGTTCTGGGACAAAGGACAGAAAGGGAACACCCCTTTGTGACCTTTTAGTTGAGTCAGTCCTCCGTCACCATCTTTCTGTTCTTAGTCTTTCACCAGTCCTCTGTCACCATCTTTCTGTTTCTAGTCTTTCACCAGTCCTCCGTCACCATCTTTCTGTTTCTAGTCTTTCACCAGTCCTCTGTACCATCTTTCTGTTTCTAGTCTTTCACCAGTCCTCTGTCACCATCTTTCTGTTTCTAGTCTTTCACCAGTCCTCTGTCACCATCTTTCTGTTTCTAGTCTTTCACCAGTCCTCTGTCACCATCTTTCTGTTTCTATTCATTCACCAGTCCTCTGTCACCATCTTTCTGTTTCTTCAGTCTTTCACCAGTCCTCTGTCACCATCTTTCTGTTTCTATTCATTCACCAGTCCTCTGTCACCATCTTTCTGTTTCTTCAGTCTTTCACCAGTCTTCTGTCACCATCTTTCTGTTTCTAGTCTTTCACCAGTCCTCCGTCACCATCTTTCTGTTTCTAGTCTCACCAGTCCTCTGTCACCATCTTTCTGTTTCTAGTCTTTCACCAGTCCTCTGTCACCATCTTTCTGTTTCTATTCATTCACCTTTCCTCTGTCACCATCTTTCTGTTTCTAGTCTTTCACCAGTCCTCTGTCACCATCTTTCTGTTTCTAGTCTTTCACCAGTCCTCTGTCACCATCTTTCTGTTTCTTAAGTCTTTCACCAGTCCTCCGTCACCATCTTTCTGTTTCTAGTCTTTCACCAGTCCTCTGTCACCATCTTTCTGTTTCTATTCATTCACCTTTCCTCTGTCACCATCTTTCTGTTTCTAGTCTTTCACCAGTCCTCTGTCACCATCTTTCTGTTTCTAGTCTTTCACCAGTCCTCTGTCACCATCTTTCTGTTTCTAGTCTTTCACCAGTCCTCTGTCACCATCTTTCTGTTTCTAGTCTTTCACCAGTCCTCTGTCACCATCTTTCTGTTTCTATTCATTCACCAGTCCTCTGTCACCATCTTTCTGTTTCTTCAGTCTTTCACCAGTCCTCTGTCACCATCTTTCTGTTTCTATTCATTCACCAGTCCTCTGTCACCATCTTTCTGTTTCTTCAGTCTTTCACCAGTCCTCTGTCACCATCTTTCTGTTTCTATTCATTCACCTTTCCTCTGTCACCATCTTTCTGTTTCTAGTCTTTCACCAGTCCTCTGTCACCATCTTTCTGTTTCTAGTCTTTCACCAGTCCTCTGTCACCATCTTTCTGTTTCTTAAGTCTTTCACCAGTCCTCCGTCACCATCTTTCTGTTTCTAGTCTCACCAGTCCTCTGTCACCATCTTTCTGTTTCTAGTCTTTCACCAGTCCTCTGTCACCATCTTTCTGTTTCTTCAGTCTTTCACCAGTCCTCTGTCACCATCTTTCTGTTTCTAGTCTTTCACCAGTCCTCTGTCACCATCTTTCTGTTTCTTCAGTCTTTCACCAGTCCTCTGTCACCATCTTTCTGTTTCTAGTCTTTCACCAGTCCTCTGTCACCATCTTTCTGTTTCTAGTCTCACCAGTCCTCTGTCACCATCTTTCTGTTTCTAGTCTTTCACCAGTCCTCTGTCACCATCTTTCTGTTTCTTCAGTCTTTCACCAGTCCTCTGTCACCATCTTTCTGTTTCTAGTCTCACCAGTCCTCTGTCACCATCTTTCTGTTTCTTCAGTCTTTCACCAGTCCTCTGTCACCATCTTTCTGTTTCTAGTCTTTCACCAGTCCTCTATCACCATCTTTCTGTTTCTTCAGTCTTTCACCAGTCCTCTGTCACCATCTTTCTGTTTCTATTCATTCACCTTTCCTCTGTCACCCTCTTTTTGTTTCTATTCATTCACCAGTCCTCTGTCACCATCTTTCTGTTTCTAGTCTTTCACCAGTCCTCTGTCACCATCTTTCTGTTTCTAGTCTTTCACCAGTCTTCTGTCACCATCTTTCTGTTTCTAGTCTTTCACCAGTCCTCTGTCACCATCTTTCTGTTTCTTCAGTCTTTCACCAGTCCTCCGTCACCATCTTTCTGTTTCTAGTCTCACCAGTCCTCTGTCACCATCTTTCTGTTTCTAGTCTTTCACCAGTTCTCTGTCACCATCTTTCTGTTTCTGCAGTTGTTTGACAGACAACGCTGCCATAACCTGATAAAGGATTCAAGACATATCTGATCTCTCAATCATCCACAAGTTGTCACTCATTCAGACACAAGACTACACCAAACAGCCGATCAACCAAACAAGGCATCGAACATAAACACACAATTTTCCAGATCAGCAACAACATAACTCCCATCTTACTCACCTTTCTTCTTGAAGACGGAGAGCAGAGAGCGAATGTTTTTCCTCAGGTACACAACCATGTTTACACTGAGACCATTACAAGGAGGAGAGGTAGAGATGAGAATAAACGTCCAACCAAAAGTTTGTATTTTATTCTCTGTGGATTGGAATCAAACTCAACAACAACAATAAAAGGCAGATCAAGACAAGTGTCCAGTTGCTCTGGATAAAAGTGTCTGTGAAATGATGAACAAGCTAGTTGTAGGCTACGTACTCAAACCTCTATAGGTCTAGTTGTGTTTGAATTCTCTGTCTGGGACGAAGTGGTCAGCACTGGTCTGTCGTAGAATTACAGAGTCATAAGGTCTTGGCCTCCTAGTCGCTGTCAGTAACAGTTTTGGCGAAAAAAATGACCAAAATCTTTCCCAATCTAAAGAGGTCAGTACTAGTAGTTTTTTGGCTGTCTCTGTCTGTCTGTTTTGTAGTGGTCTGCAACAGTCTGTGGTAGAGTTAGAGAGTCACAGCGTCTAGTCCCTGTTAGCCTAGCTAGCTCAGTGACAGAATGACTGGTTAGCCCCTAAGTAGGTTGGACACAAGGAGCCCTGCATGCACCCTGAGCCTAGTAGCCAATCAGCTGCTTTATCCCTCCCTCCTTTAGAACGCCCCTCTCTATTGTCATACAAGGACAAACCCCCTGAGGGAAACGTCTGTTGAAGTTTTGGCTTGTTTTGCTGAGGCTAGACGCGTGTGCAATAAGAGACGCGCGCACACACACACACACACACACACACACACACACACACACACACACACACACACACACACACACACACACACACACACTTGCATACACATTCGCACACACACACACACACACACACACAGACACACACACACACACTCCTCCCCCCAGGAGTTCTTTGTTAATGCCAACTGAGTTTTGAGTCTTAGAATGAGGGGGGACCCATTGACGTACTGTACTCAGACAAACACTGGGTTACTGGTGCTGGGTTACTGGTGCTGGGTTACTAGTGCTGGGTTACTAGTGCTGGGTTACTGGTGCTGGGTTACTGGTGGTGGGTTACTAGTGCTGGGTTACTGGTGCTGGGTTACTAGTGCTGGGTTACTAGTGCTGGGTTACTGGTGCTGGGTTACTGGTGCTGGGTTATTGGTGCTGGGTTACTGGTGCTGGGTTACTAGTGCTGGGTTACTAGTGCTGGGTTACTGGTGGTGGGTTACTGGTGGTGGGTTACTAGTGCTGGGTTACTAGTGCTGGGTTACTGGTGGTGGGTTACTGGTGCTGGGTTACTGGTGGTGGGTTACTGGTGCTGGGTTACTGGTGCTGGGTTACTGGTGGTGGGTTACTAGTGCTGGGTTACTAGTGCTGGGTTACTGGTGGTGGGTTACTGGTGCTGGGTTACTGGTGCTGGGTTACTGGTGCTGGGTTACTAGTGCTGGGTTACTAGTGCTGGGTTACTGGTGCTGGGTTACTGGTGCTGGGTTATTGGTGCTGGGTTACTGGTGCTGGGTTACTGGTGCTGGGTTACTGGTGCTGGGTTACTGGTGCTGGGTTACTGGTGCTGACTGGTGCTGGGTTACTAGTGCTGGGTTACTAGTGCTGGGTTACTAGTGCTGAATGGTGCTGGGTTACTGGTGCTGGGTTACTGGTGCTGGGTTACTAGTGCTGGGTTACTGGTGCTGGGTTATTCGTGCTGGGTTACTGGTGCTGGGTTACTAGTGCTGGGTTACTGGTGCTGGGTTACTAGTGCTGGGTTACTAGTGCTGGGTTACTGGTGCTGGGTTACTGGTGCTGGGTTACTCGTGCTGGGTTACTAGTGCTGGGTTACTGGTGCTGGGTTACTGGTGCTGGGTTATTCGTGCTGGGTTACTGGTGCTGGGTTACTGGTGCTGGGTTACTAGTGCTGGGTTACTGGTGCTGGGTTACTCGTGCTGGGTTACTGGTGCTGGGTTACTAGTGCTGGGTTACTAGTGCTGGGTTACTGGTGCTGGGTCATTGGTGCTGGGTCGGTAGGGCTGGGTCGTTAGGGCTGGGTCGGTAGGGCTGGGTTGTTGGTGTTGGGTCATTGGTGCTGGGTCGGTAGGGCTGGGTCGTTGGGGCTGGGTCGGTACTGCTGGGTCACTGGTGGTGTTGGGTTGTTGGGGCTGGGTTGTTGGGGCTGGGTTGTTGGTGCTGGGTTATTGGTGGTGCTGGGTCGTTGGGGCTGGGTCGGTAGTGCTGGGTCACTGGTGGTGTTGGGTCGTTGGGGCTGGGTTGTTGGGGCTGGGTCGTTGGGGCTGGGTTGTTGGTGCTGGGTTATTGGTGGTGCTGGGTTGTTGGGGCTGGGTTATTGGTGGTGCTGGGTTGTTGGGGCTGGGTTATTGGTGGTGCTGGGTTGTTGGTGCTGGGTTATTGGTGGTGCTGGGTTGTTGGGACTGGGTTATTGGTGGTGCTGGGTCGGTAGGGCTGGGTTATTGGTGGTGCTGGGTTGTTGGGGCTCGGTTATTGGTGGTGCTGGGTTGTTGGGGCTGGGTTATTGGTGGTGCTGGGTTGTTGGTGCTGGGTTATTGGTGGTGCTGGGTTGTTGGTGCTGGGTTATTGGTGGTGCTGGGTTGTTGGGGCTGGGTTATTGGTGGTGCTGGGTTGTTGGGGCTGGGTTATTGGTGGTGCTGGGTTGTTGGGGCTGGGTTATTGGTGGTGCTGGGTTGTTGGGGCTGGGTTATTGGTGGTGCTGGGTTGTTGGTGCTGTGTTATTGGTGGTGCTGGGTTGTTGGTGCTGGGTTATTGGGGCTGGGTTGGTAGGGCTGAGTTATTGGTGGTGCTGGGTTGTTGGTGCTGAGTTATTGGTGGTGCTGGGTTGTTGGTGCTGGGTTATTGGGGCTGGGTTGGTAGGGCTGGGTTATTGGTGGTGCTGGGTTGTTGGTGCTGGGTTTTTGGGGCTGGGTTGGTGGTGCTGGGTTATTGGTGGTGCTGGGTTGTTGGGGCTGGGTTATTGGTGGTGCTGGGTTGTTGGGGCTGGGTTATTGGTGGTGCTGGGTTATTGGTGGTGCTGGGTTATTGGTGGTGCTGCATTGTTGGTGCTGAGTTATTCGTGGTGCTGGGTTGTTGGTGCTGGGTTATTGGTGGTACTGGGTTGTTGGTGCTGGGTTATTGGGGCTGGGTCAGTAGGGCTGGGTTATTGGTGGTGTTGGGTTGTTGGTGCTGGGTTATTGGTGGTGCTGCGTTGTTGGTGCTGGGTTATTGGTGGTGCTGGGTTGTTGGTGCTGGGTTATTGGTGGTGTTGGATTGTTGGGGCTGGGTTATTGGGGCTGGGTTATTGGTGGTGCTGGGTTGTTGGTGCTGGGTTATTGGTGGTGCTGGGTTGTTGGTGCTGGGTTATTGGGGCTGGGTTGGTAGGGCTGGGTTATTGGGGCTGGGTTATTGGGGCTGGGTTATTGGGGCTGGGTTGTTGATGCTGGGTTATTGGTGGTGCTGGGTTGTTGGTGCTGGGTTATTGGGGCTGGGTTATTGGGGCTGGGTTGTTGGTGCTGGGTTATTGGTGCTGGGTTATTGAGATATGACCCAGTGGGGTCAGATCAGAAGACTGGCTTAGTAGGGGTGTGGCCTTAATATAGTTATTTTTGGCCACCCGTGAGAGTTAATATAATTCCACATTTTCATCAATGTCATTCCAACACATATCAATGTATTATAATATGTCATAAACAATCTTAATATTCAAGAAGAATGTGTAAAATACCCCCAAAATGAATAAGAAACATTTTAATTTGAAGTATGTAAACGTCTCATGGGTAGCCAATAAGATATATTTCAAAGCCACACCCTTAATAAGCCACACCCCCGTGAAAATAACCTAAAAATTACATTCAATATGACCCAGCTACTAGGTCAGCCCAGCATGGAAGTAAGAAATACCCAACTCATGGTTAAATTAACCCATGTTTGGGTAATCCCAACAACCCGACATGTTGGGTTATTAACACAACCCGACTGGCTGGGTCAAAATAACACAACATGTGTCCTGTCTAATATTTACCAAGCGCTGGGTTACCAAAGAAGCCAAATTGGGTTGTTCTTAACCCAGCATTTGTTTTAGTGTATACACACACACACACACACACACACACACACACACACACACACACACACACACACACACACACACACACACACACATACACACACAGTGCACACACCAAAAGCACCTGTACACACTCGTCCCATACAAGAACCAAAACAAAACTATCTTAATTAACAGCAACCTAAACGATGTTAAAGATCGGAAACGTGCCATTAATAGTACCCAGCATGCCTCTCTCTTCATTCCTCAACAGTTTGTACCTCAATCCCTCTCGTTTTATTCTGCCCCCCCGTCTCTCTCTCTCTCTCTAGTCCTCCCACTCTTTATCCTAGAGAGATGTTCTGAACAGATAAGTTCTGAATGTGATAACATCCTGTTATAAACCGTGCCACTACCACGCCAACCCTCACCACTAAGGTTGGCATGTGGCAGGGACCCAGCGGGAGTACCGCGGCAAGTACCTCTGTCGCAGAAAACCAACAGAGAGGTCAGAGTAGGATAGAGCAGCCTGAGATGGTGTGTATGACCAACAGAGAGGTCAGAGATGGTGTGTATGACCAACAGAGAGGTCAGAGATGGTGTGTGTGACAGCAGAGAGATCAGAGATGTGTATGTGTGCCAAAAACAAGTTATTTTCATTCTTCCTGGTAGATTCTCACATGCCCTCCAGTTTATGGACTGAGTGCTGGTTTTAGTTATAAATAGCCATCATCATATCCTCAGTTCACATCAGCTCAGACAATTGCACATCCCCTTTTAAGTATGCTTGACTGTATACCAATGCTCCACTCTGAACCAGAGCTTTGATTCTCTTCCCCTCGACAGCGGCATCTATCCTGAATAAAGAAACCTCCGCAGGGGGACTACAACTAGGTAATACATCCAGCCAGCTGGATGGATACACTTGTAAAACAGTTAAATTTTATATTTAGCAGACAATCTTACCCAGAGAAACTTACAGTAGTGAATGCATACATTTCATGCATTTTTTTGTACTGGCCCCCCATGGGAATTGAACCCACAACCCTGGTGTTGTAAACACCATGCTCTACCAACTGAGCCACAGGGAAGTTACCTTTCCTCATCTATCCTTTCTTGCTTGTATAGGCCTCTGCAGATCTGTGGACACTACAACTATCAGCAGATTGCTATTTACATTTATTTGGCAACAAATTGTAACTCTGCTTACATCCACCTTCTTCCAACTCAAATGTAAAGATACACGTTTTTTGTTGTTGTTGCCAGCTGTCGTTGATTCTTGATAAAGGAAACAGTTTGAGTCTTTGGATGGGTACTAGATGTACCTAAATCATTTGTGAGAGACGACTCGAGTAAAGTATTACTCCTCCACTGCTCTGGCTGCCCAGTCCGGGGTGCTTGGCAGTGGGATAAAGGATCTAAGCCAGTGGGGGGGTTGAGCTGAGACCTCCAGGGGAGCAGCTTTAGAGATGGGCCCACTGCCAGTAAGAATTAACCTACTACAGTCTTATCGCCTGTCTTCGCCCCCCTCAACCCATTAAGCTGCTACAGTCAGTCTTAACGTCTGTCTTATCACCCCTCAACCAATCAACCTACTACAGTCAGTCTAACCTAACTGTCTTTTCACCCCTCACTCCTGCTGTTGGTCTCTCTCTCTCTCTTCTTGTCTCCTCTCATTCAAATCATGTCCCTACTGTCTCTCTCTGTCTCTCTCATTTCATCCACTTCCCTCTCAACCCATCCATTTGTATTGTAAAGCTCCATTGTCCTGAGTCTGCACAACTCTGCCAGGACCTTGGCTCAAGGGAGATACTAAAGTGTTTTAGTACTATATCTCTTGACACAATGATGAAAATAATCATGGCCTCCAAACCCTCAAGCTGCATACTGGACCCTATTCCAACTAAACTACTGAAAGAGCTGCTTCCTGTGCTAGGCCCTCCTATGTTGAACATAATAAACGGCTCTCTATCCACCGGATGTGTACCAAGCTCACTAAAAGTGGCAGTAATAAAGCCTCTCTTGAAAAAGCCGAATCTTGACCCAGAAATTATAAAAAACTATCGGCCTATATCGAATCTTCCATTCCTCTCAAAAATTTTAGAAAAAGCTGTTGCACAGCAACTCACTGCCTTCCTGAAGACAAACAATGTATACGAAACGCTTCAGTCTGGTTTTAGACCCCATCATAGCACTGAGACTGCACTTGTGAAGGTGGTAAATGACCTTTTAATGACGTCAGACCGAGGCTCTGCATCTGTCCTCGTGCTCCTAGATCTTAGTGCCGCTTTTGATACCATCGATCACCACATTCTTTTGGAGAGATTGGAAACCCAAATTGGTCTACATGGACAAGTTCTGGCCTGGTTTAGATCTTATCTGTCGGAAAGATATCACTTTGTCTCTGTGAATGGTTTGTCCTCTGACAAATCAATTGTAAATTTCGGTGTTCCTCAAGGTTCCGTTTTAGGACCACTATTGTTTTCACTATATATTTTACCTCTTGGGGATGTCATTCGAAAACATAATGTTAAATTTCACTGCTATGCGGATGACACACAGCTGTACATTTCAATGAAACATGGTGAAGCTCCAAAATTGCCCTCGCTAGAAGCCTGTGTTTCAGACATAAGGAAGTGGATGGCTGCAAACTTTCTACTTTTAAACTCGGACAAAACAGAGATGCTTGTTCTAGGTCCCAAGAAACAAAGAGATCTTCTGTTCAATCTGACAATTAATCTGGATGGTTGTACAGTCGTCTCAAATAAAACTGTGAAGGACCTCGGTGTTACTCTGGACCCTGATCTCTCTTTTGAAGAACATATCAAGACTGTTTCAAGGACAGCTTTTTTCCATCGACGTAACATTGCAAAAATCAGAAACTTTCTGTCCAAAAATGACGCAGAAAAATTAATCCATGCTTTTGTTACTTCTAGGCTGGACTACTGCAATGCTCTACTTTCCGGCTACCCGGATAAAGCACTAAACAAACTTCAGTTAGTGCTAAATACGGCTGCTAGAATCCTGACTAGAACCAAAAAATGTGATCATATTACTCCAGTGCTAGCCTCCCTACACTGGCTTCCTGTTAAGGCAAGGGCTGATTTCAAGGTTTTACTGCTAACCTACAAAGCAATACATGGGCTTGCTCCTACCTATCTTTCCGATTTGGTCCTGCCGTACATACCTACACGTACGCTACGGTCACAAGACGCAGGCCTCCTAATTGTCCCTAGAATTTCTAAGCAAACGGCTGGAGGTAGGGCTTTCTCCTATAGAGCTCCATTTTTATGGAATAGTCTGCCTACCCATGTGAGAGACGCAGACTCAGTCTCAACCTTTAAGTCTTTACTGAAGACTTATCTCTTCAGTAGGTCCTATGATTAAGTGTAGTCTGGCCCAGGAGTGTGAAGGTGAACGGAAAGGCTGGAGCAACGAACCGCCCTTGCTGTCTCTGCCTTGCCGGTTCCCCTCTTTCCACTGGGATTCTCTGCCTCTAACCCTATTACAGGGGCTGAGTCACTGACTTACTGGTGTTCTTCCATGGGAGGGGTGCGTCACTTGAGTGGGTTGAGTCACTGACGTGGTCTTCCTGTCTGGGTTGGCGCCCCCCCCTTGGGTTGTGCCATGGCGGAGATTTTGTGGGCTATACTCGGCCTTGTCTTCGGACGGTAAGTTGGTGGTTGTAGACATCCCTCTAGTGGTGTGGGGGCTGTGCTTTGGCAAAGTGGGTGGGGTTATATCCTGCCTGTTTGGCCCTGTCCGGGGGTATCATCGGATGGGGCCACAGTGTCTTCTGATCCCTCCTGTCTCAGCCTCCAGTATTTATGCTGCAGTAGTTTATGTGCCGGGGGGCTAGGGTCAGTCTGTTTCATCTGGAGTATTCTCTTGTCTTATCCGGTGTCCTGTGTGAATTTAAATATGCTCTCTCTAATTCTCTCTTTCTCTCTTTCTTTCTTTCTCTCGGAGGACCTGAGCCCTAGGACCATGCCTCGGGACTACCTGGCATGATGACTCCTTGCTGTCCCCAGTCCACCTGGCCATGCTGCTGCTCCAGTTTCAACTGTTCTGCCTGCGGCTACGGAACCCTGAACTGTTCACCGGACGTGCTTGTTGCACCCTCGACAACTACAATGATTATTATTATTTGACCATGCTGGTCATTTATGAACATTTTAACATCTTGACCATGTTCTGTTATAATATCCACCCGGCACAGCCAGAAGAGGACTGGCCACCCCTCATAGCCTTGTTCCTCTCTAGGTTTCTTCCTAGGTTTTTGGCCTTTTTAGGGAGTTTTTCCTAGGGAGTTTTTCCTAGCCACCGTGCCTCTTTCACATGCATTGCTTGCTGTTTGGGGTTTTAGGCTGGGTTTCTGTACAGCACTTTGAGATTTCAGCTGATATAAGAAGGGCTATATAAATAAATTTGATTTGATTTGATTTTTGATTTGATATTGTTTTTTTAAATGAAAAATTGTCATTCCTCAACCCCAAACACACACAGCCTTTTAACCCAGAACACAGACAGTCCTATAACCCAAAACACACACAGTCTTTTAACCCAAAACACACACAGTCTTTTAACCCAAAACACACACAGTCTTTTAACCCAAACCACACAGTCTTTTAACCCAGAACACATTCTCTTATAACCCAAAACACACACAGTCTTTTAACCCAGAACACATTCTCTTATAACCCAAAACACACACAGTCTTTTAACCCAAAACACACACAGTCTTTTAACCCAAAACACACACAGTCTTTTAACCCAAAACACACAGTCTTTTAACCCAAAACACACACAGCCTTTTAACCCAAAACACAGACAGTATTTTAACCCAAAACACACAGTCTTTTAACCCAGAACACATTCTCTTATAACCCAAAACACACACAGTCTTTTAACCCAGAACACATTCTCTTATAACCCAAAACACACAGTCTTTTAACCCAGAACACATTCTCTTATAACCCAAAACACACACAATCTTATAACCCTGTCACGACTTCCGCCGAAGTCGGTCCCTCTCCTTGTTCGGGCGGTGTTCAGCGGTCGACGTCACCGACCTTCTAGCCATCGCTGATCCATTTTTAATTTTCCATTGGTTATGTATTGTCTTCCATTACACCTGGTTTCAATCCCATCAATTACATGTTGTGTATTTAACCCTCTGTTTCCCCTCATGTCCGTGTTGGTGATTGTTGGTTGTATGTATTGGTGTAAGTTATGTTCTGGTGTGCGACAGGTTTTGCACCCTCTTATATTATTTTGTATATTTTAGTTTTCTGAGTTTTTGTATATTCATTAAACTGCTCCGTTTATACCAAGTTCACTCTCCTGCGCCTGACTTCCCTGCCATCAGCATGCATCAATTACAGACCCAGAACACAAACTCTTCAACCCCAAACACACACAGTCTTATAACCCAAAACACAGTCTCTTATAACCCAGAACACAGTCTCTTATAACCCAGAACACACAGTCTCTTATAACCCAGAACACAAACTCTTCAACCCCAAACACACACAGTCTTATAACCCAAAACACAGTCTCTTATAACCCAGAACACACAGTCTCTTATAACCCAAAACACATTCTCTTATAACCCAGAACACACAGTCTCTTATAACCCAGAACACAGTCTCTTATAACCCAGAACACAGTCTCTTATAACCCAGAACACAGACTCTTATAACCCAGAACACAGTCTCTTATAACCCAGAACACAGTCTCTTATAACCCAGAACACACAGTCTTATAACCCAGAACACACAGTCTCTTATAACCCAGAACACACAGTCTTATAACCCAGAACACACAGTCTCTTATAACCCAGAACACACAGTCTCTTATAACCCAGAACACACAGTCTCTTATAACCCAAAACACAGTCTCTTATAACCCAGAACATAGTCTCTTATAACCCAGAACACAGTCTCTTATAACCCAGAACACAGTCTCTTATAACCCAGAACACAGTCTCTTATAATACAAAACACACAGTCTCTTATAACCCAGAACACAGTCTCTTATAACCCAGAACACACAGTCTCTTATAACCAAAAACAGTCTCTTATAATACAAAACACACAGTCTCTTATAACCCAGAACACAGTCTCTCATAACCCAGAACACAGTCTCTTATAACCCAGAACACACAGTCTCTTATATCCCAAAACACAGTCTTTATAACACAGAACACAGTCTCTTATAATACAAAACACACAGTCTCTTATAACCCGGAACACAGTCTCTTATAACCCAGAACACAGTCTCTTATAACCCAGAACACAGACTCTTATAACCCAGAACACACAGTCTCTTATAACCCAGAACACAGACTCTTCCTCCACCATTTTCCCGTCACACACAGGTCATTGCTCTGTCTCTGGTACCTTCTTATTGGCCCCTTGTTGTTCCACAGGACCCTTATTTTAATATTCATTAGACGACCTATAGAGACACCATCTGGCTCAGGGGGGAGGGGAAAGAGGAGGGGAGAGAGGGGGAGAGGGGAGAGAGCGTGGGAGAGGGGAGAGAGGAGGGGGAGAGGTGAGAGGGGATAGAGAAGGGATAGGGGAAGAGGGGAGAGAGGAGGGGGAGAAGGGAGAGAGAGGGGAGAGAGTGGGGAGAGAGGGGGAGAGGGGAGAGAGGAGGGGGAGATGTGAGAGGGGATAGAGAAGGGATAGGGGAGAGGGGAGGGAGGAGGGGGGAGTGGGGAGAGAGGGGAGAGAGGGGAGAAGGGGGAGAAGGGGGAGAGGGGAGGAGAGAGGGGGGAGGTGAGAGAGGGGAGAGGAGAGAGAGGGGAGGGGAGATGGGAGTGGGGTGGGAGGAGGAAGGGGGAAAGGTGAAAGAGGGGTGAGAGTTGAGAGGAGGGAGGGGTGAGAGAGGGGGGAGAGGAGTGAGGGGGAGAGGAGAGAGGGGAGAGGGGAGGGAGAAGGGATAGGCCGAGAGGGGAGCGGGGGGAGGTGAGAGAGGGGGGAGAGGGGAGAGGAGAGAAAGGAGAGGGGAGAGAGAGGAGAAAGGAGAGGGGGAGGGAAGGAGAGAGGGGGGACAGGAGAGATGTGAGGAGGGGAGATTGGAGCGAGGAGGGGAGAGGTGGTAGGGGGAAAGGAGAGGGGAGACTGGGGAGAGGGGAGGAGGTGGGGAGAGGTGAGAGAGGGGTGAGAGAGGGGAAAGGGGAAGGGGAGAGAGGGGAGAAGGGAGAGAGCAGGGAGAGGGGGAGAGGGGAGAGAGGGGGAGATCGGAGAAGAGAGGAGAGGGGAGAGGGGAGGAAGGGGAGAGGGGAGAGGGGAGAGGGGAGAGATGAGAGGTGGGAGAGGGGAGAGAGGGGAGGAGAGAGGGGAGAGGTGAGAGGTGAGAGAGGGGAGAGGGAGAGAGGGGAGGGGAGAAGGGAGAGGGGTGGGAGGAGGAAGGGGAGAGGTGAGTGAGGGGCGAGAGAGGAGGGAGAGGAGTGAGGGGGAGAGGGGAGAGATGAGAGAGGGGACAGGGGAGAGGAGAGATGGGAGAGGGGGAGAGGGGAGGAGGTAGCCGGGGGGAGAGGGGAGGGAGGTGAGAGAGAGGGGAGGGAGGTGAGAGAGGGGGGAGGGAGGTGAGAGAGGGGGGGGGGGAGAGAAGGGGGGGAGGAGGGGGGAAATAGAGGGGAGAGGAGAGAGGGGGAGAGGGGGAGGAGAGAGAGAGAGAGGGGGGAGAGAGAGGAGAGAGAGGGGAGAGGGGGAGGGAAGAGAGAGGGGAGAGAGAGGGAGAGGGGGGTGAGGGGAGAGGGGAGGGGTTCCTGCATGCTTCCAAGTATGCACACACACCTAACAAGAGTATATACAGACACAGTCACAAAAAAAATGTACGCAACAAAGAGAGGAGAAACCAACACCCATTTCATAGAGAGGAGAAACCAACACCCATTTCATAGAGAGGAGAAACCAACACCCATTTCATAGAGAGGAGAAACCTACACCCATTTCATAGAGAGGAGAAACCAACACCCATTTCATTCGAGAGAAGTGTTGGACCTGTTACTATATAAGAGGCCAACATTATGTTTACAGTTTTCTTCCAAATCAAAGTTTATTGGTCACATACACAGAGTTGCTTGCGTTATAGCAAAATGCTGATGTTTTTAGATCCAATGTCTAGCAAATGCAAATTCACAAATAATCAAACAGTCTGTTGTGGTAGAGACAATTGTTTTGGAGTTCACTCAATGAGCAGAGTCATAAAAGAAGTTCCTAAATCCCCTACGAAGTGACTGGAGGATGACTGGCCTCCTGTCAGAAGGTCAAACCACCAATCAGAAGACAGTCAGTGTTTAGGGCACCCTCATTGAGGGTCAAAGTTTAAGGCAACTTCCACTCCACGTTTGCAGCCCTCTCCACAGCCCTCTCCACAATGTCTGTCAAATTGTTAAAGGTTTAGGACAAGAAAACAAGGAGGATGGGGGAACATGAATATTGGACAGAAACAGCTGGCCCATCTTTAGCACAGTGGGTCTGTCTAAATTGGGGGTTTGGATAATTATTTACCTAATAATGCTGGACTCAAGGGGAAAAAATAGGCTGTTGTAGGGGCCTTGAGGAAATGCCAGGGCCGATTCTGGTCCCAGTCTGTCCGTGATTTTGCAATTGTCTGGAATGGATAACGCAATACAAAAGGATGTATTGTACTATATTGTTCAAGAGACGGTGCTAGTGTAATGTACTATATTGTCCACTAGATGGTGCTAGTGTAATATACTATATTGTCCACTAGATGGTGCTAGTGTAATGTACTATATTGTCCACTAGATGGTGCTAGTGTAATGTACTATATTGTCCACTAGAGGTGCTAGTGTAATGTACTATATTGTCCACTAGATGGTGCTAGTGTAATGTACTATATTGTCCACAAGACAGTGCTAGTGTATTGTACTATATTGTCCACTAGATGGTGCTAGTGTAATGTACTATATTGTCCACTAGATGGTGCTAGTGTATTGTACTATATTGTCCACTAGATGGTGCTAGTGTAATGTACTATATTGTCCACTAGAGTTGCTAGTGTAATGTACTATATTGTCCACTAGATGGGGCTAGTGTAATGTACTATATTGTCCACTAGATGGTGCTAGTGTAATGTACTATATTGTCCACTAGATGGTGCTAGGGTAATGTACTATATTGTCCACTAGATGGTGCTAGTGTAATGTACTATATTGTCCACTAGAGGTGCTAGTGTAATGTACTATATTGTCCACTAGATGGGGCTAGTGTAATGTACTATATTGTCCACTAGATGGTGCTAGTGTAATGTACTATATTGTCCACTAGATGGTGCTAGTGTAATGTACTATATTGTCCACTAGATGGTGCTAGTGTATTGTACTATATTGTCCACTAGATGGTGCTAGTGTAATGTACTATATTGTCCACTAGATGGTGCTAGTGTATTGTACTATATTGTCCACTAGATGGTGCTAGTGTATTGTACCATATTGTCCACTAGATGGTGCTAGTGTATTCTCGTCTCTCAATCCTTTAGTGTGATTCAGACCATGAAAAAGCCAGAATAGATCATTTGATCAGGACATCCAAAATCATGAGCTGGACTGTAGGACATCGGAACAGCTGGTGTATTAAACTATACTTTAACAGTTTAAGAGTATCCCTCTTCCCACTGGGAGTACTATTGAACCAGTTAGAGGATATGATTACCACAAACAGTTACCACTACCAGTTACCAGTTACAAGTTACCACAACCAGTTACCAGTTACCACTACCAGTTACCAGCTACCAGTTAGCAGCTACCACTACCAGTTACCAGTTACCACTACCAGTTACCAGTTACCACTACCAGTTACCACAACCAGTTACCAGTTACCACAACCAGTTACCAGTTACCAGTTACCACTACCAGTTACCAGCTACCACTACCAGTTACCAGTTACCACTACCAGTTACCACTACCAGTTACAAGCTACCACTACCAGTTACCAGCTACCACTACCAGTTACCAGTTACCAGTTACCAGTTACCAGTTACCACTACCAGTTACCAGCTACCACTACCAGTTACCAGTTACCACTACCAGTTACCAGCTACCAGCTACCAGTTACCGCTACCAGTTACCACTACCAGTTACCAGTTACCACTACCAGTTACCAGCTACCAGCTACCAGTTACCGCTACCAGTTACCACTACCAGTTACCAGTTACCAATACCAGTTACCAGGTACCAGTTACCAGTTTCCAGCTACCAGTTTCCAGTACCAGTTACCAGTACCAGTTACCAGTTACCAGTTACCATTTACCGGTTACCAGTACCAGTACCAGTTACCAGTCATCAGTTACCAATTACTGCTACCAGTTACCACTACCAGTTACCAATACCAGTTACCAGTGCTAGTTACCAGTATATCACTAGCAGTTACCAGTTTACCAGTTAACTCTACCAGATGCTAGTTTCCCAGTTACCAATACCAGTTATCAGTACCAGTAACAGTTACCAGTTACCAGTTACCAGTGCCAGTGCCAGTTACCAGGTACCAGTTACCAGTTTCCAGTTACCAGTTTCCAGTTACCAGTACCAGTTACCAGTTACCAATTACCGGTTACCAGTACCAGTACCAGTTACCAGTCATCAGTTACCAGTTACCAGTTACCAGTTACCAGTTAACAGTTACCGGTTACCAGTACCAGTACCAGTACCAGAACCAGTTACCAGTCATCAGTTACCAGTTAACAGTTACCAGTTACCAGTACCAGTTACCAGTTACAACTACCAGTTATATGTTTACCATTTATCACTACCAGGTGCCAGCTACCAGCTACCACAACCAGTTACCACTATCAGTTACCAGTGCTAGTTACCAGTTATCAGTACCAGTTACGAGTTTCCAGTTACCAGTTACCAGATACCAGTACCAATACCAGTTACCAGTTACCGGTGCCAGTTACAAGTTACCAGTTACCAGTTACCAGTACTAGTACCAGTTACCAGTTACCAGTACCAGTTACCAGTTACCAGTACCAGTTACCAGTTACCAGAATCAGTTACCAGTACCAGAAACCAGTTACCAGTTACCAGTTACCAGTTACCAGTTACCAGTACCAGTACCAGTACCAGTTACCAGTACCAGTACCGGTTGCCAGTACCAGTTACCAGTTACCAGTACCGGATACCAGTTACCAGTTACCAGTTACCAGTACCAGTTACCAGTTACCAGTACCAGTTACCAGTACCAGTTACCAGTTACCAGTACCAGTACCAGTTACCAGTACCAGTTACCAGTTACCAGTTACCAGTACCAGTACCAGTTACCAGTTACCAGTACCAGTTACCAGTACCAGTTACCAGTACCAGTTACCAGTTACCAGTACCAGTTACCAGGTACCAGTTTCCAGCTACCAGTTTCCAGTTACCAGTACCAGTTACCAGTTACCAATTACCGGTTACCAGTACCAGTACCAGTTACCAATCATCAGTTACCAGTTAGCAGTTACCAGTTACCAGTACCAGTTTCTCATGTCCTCAACTCACCCTCCCTTTTACAGCAAGAGAGAGGGAGGAAGTGTGTGCATTCCCTGGGTACCTGGATGTGAGGGGCTGCCCTCTATCTTGTTGTTAAAGGGAAGGTGTGAGTTTGTTCCCTGGCTGCCCTCTATCTTGTTGTTAAAGGGAAGGTGTGAGTTTGTTCCCTGGCTGCCCTCTATCTTGTTGTAAAAGGGAAGGTGTGAGTTTGTTCCCTGGCCGACCTCTATCTTCTTGTTAAAGGGAAGGTGTGAGTTTGTTCCCTGGCCGACCTCTATCTTGTTTTTAAAGGGAAGGTGTGAGTTTGTTCCCTGGCCGACCTCTATCTCGTTGTTAAAGGGAAGGTGTGAGTTTGTTCCCTGGCCGACCTCTATCTCGTTTTTAAAGGGAAGGTGTGAGTTGGTTCCCTGGCCGACTTCTATCTCGATGTAAAAGGGAAGGTGTGAGTTTGTTCCCTGGCCGACCTCTATCTCGTTGTTAAAGGGAAGGTGTGAGTTTGTTCCCTGGCCGACCTCTATCTCGTTGTTAAAGGGAAGGTGTGAGTTTGTTCCTGGCCGACCTCTATCTCGTTGTTAAAGGGAAGTGTGAGTTTGTTCCCTGGCCGACCTCTATCTCGTTGTTAAAGGGAAGGGTGTGAGTTTGTTCCCTGGCCGACCTCGTCTCATTGTTAAAAGGGAAGGTGTGAGTTTGTTCCCTGGCCGACCTCTATCTCAGGTTGTTAAAGGGAAGGTGTGAGTATTGTTCCCTGGCCGACCTCTATCTCGTTGTTAAGGGAAGGTGTGAGTTTGTTCCCTGGCCGACCTCTAATCTCGTGTTAAAGGGAAGGTGTGAGTTTGTTCCTCGGCCGACCTCTATCTCGTTGTTAAAGGGAAGGTGTGAGTTTGTTCCCTGGCCGACCTCTATCTCGTTGTTAAAGGGAAGGTGTGAGTTTGTTCCCTGGCCGACCTCTATCTCGTTGTTAAAGGGAAGGTGTGAGTTTGTTCCCTGGCCGACCTCTATCTCGTTGTAAAAGGGAAGGTGTGAGTTTGTTCCCTGGCAGACCTCTATCTCGTTGTTAAAGGGAAGGTTGTGAGTTTGTTCCCTGGTCGACCCTCTATCTCGTTGTTTAAAGGGAAGGTGTGAGTTTGTCCCCCTGGCCGACCTCTATCTCGTTGTTAAAGGGAAGGTGTGAGTTTGTTCCCTGGCCGACCTCTATCTCGTTGTTAAAGGGAAGGTGTGAGTTTGTTCCCTGGCCGACCTCTATCTCGTTGTTAAAGGGAAGGTTTGAGTTTGTTCCCTGGCCGACCTCTATCTCGTTGTTAAAGGGAAGGTGTGAGTTTGTTCCCTGGCCGACCTCTATCTCGTTGTTAAAGGGAAGGTTTGAGTTTGTTCCTGGCCGACCTCTATCTCGTTGTTAAAGGGAAGGTGTGAGTTTGTTCCCTGGCCGACCTCTCTACTCCACATCAGGAGAGAATAAAGAGCAACGTTCCACCTCATCACCTCACACCTGATTGGCCAGAACCACTGCTCACTGCCTCTGTGTGTGTGTGTGTGTGTGTGTGTGTGTGTGTGTGTGTGTGTGTGTGTGTGTGTGTGTGTGTGTGTGTGTGTGTGTGTGTGTGTGTGTGCGCGTGTGCGCATGCACCCGTGAGAGAAAGGGGGGTTTAAATTAGAGAGAAAGATGAGAGAGATTAGAAAAGGAGAAAGGAAAAACTAAATAAGCATTTATCAACAAAAAAAAAAACAGCACATTTTTTTCTCTCTGCCCCATTTCTAGTTACGCCACTGGCTCTGACTCCGAGACCAGACCAGACCAGACCAGACCAGATCAGACCAGACCAGACCAGATCAGATCAGACCAGACCAGACCAGAATTCCTCTGCTGCAGTCCTGACTCAGAGTGGCAGCAGAGACCAGACCAGACCAGACCAGACAAGACCAGAATTCCTCTACTGCAGTCCTGACTCAGAGAGTCAGCAGAGACCAGACCAGACCAGACCAGACCAGACCAGACCAGACCAGAATTCCTCTGCTGCAGTCCTGACTCAGAGAGTCAGCAGAGACCAGACCAGACCAGATCAGTGTTCCTCTGCTGCTGCTATTGAACTAATCAATAGCACTCTACTGACTTCCCTGATCTACTTACACCCTGACTTTACTAACACAGCACCTCATGGAATTATGAGGGTAGGAAGAGAGAGAGAGAGACAGAAAGAGAGAGGGGGGGCTCCTGTCTGTTTCCGGAAGATTCCTCTCCTCCTCAGCCAGCCTTCAGTCGCATTACGAACACAGGAGACAGAGGATATAGATGAGAATGTCAATGAAGAATGCAATGGAAGACCTCTGAACTCACTTCATGGCTTTTCCTCTACAACGAGTCTCCACATGCCACAGCCCTCCAAATACAAGAAAGAATCAGAAAGAGAGAGAGAGAGAGATGCCAAATAAGACAGAGGGAGACAGAGAGAAAGGAGAGAGAGAGAGAGAGAGAGAGAGAGAGAGAGAGAGAGAGAGAGAGAGAAAGAGAGAGAGAGAGAGAAGGAGGGGGTGAGAAAAGAAAGCTATTTATACCCAGTGTTTGGGTCTATGTATATCTCACTCTCTGTGCCCGCATGGCATTTCAGGGTGCTTTTGTGTCCTTGTCACCCCACCGCCTTGCTAACCAACTCCTGCCAGCTCACACTGATCCTGTATGGACCATGCTCCTGTATCTCTGATCCTGTATGGACCATGCTCCTGTATCTCTGATCCTGTATGGACCATGCTCCTGTAACTCTGATCCTGTATGGGCCATGCTCCTGTAACTCTGATCCTGTATGGGCCATGCTCCTGTATCTCTGATCCTGTATAGGCCATGCTCCTGTAACTCTGATCCTGTATGGACCATGCTCCTGTAACTCTGATCCATGCTCCTGTAATTCTGATCCTGTATGGACCATGCTCCTGTAACTCTGATCCTGTATGGGCCATGCTCCTGTAACTCTGATCCTGTATGGACCATGCTCCTGTAACTCTGACCCTGTATGGACCATGCTCCTGTAACTCTGATCCTGTATGGTCCATGCTCCTGTAACTCTGATCCATGCTCCTGTAATTCTGATCCTGTATGGGCCATGCTCCTGTAACTCTGATCCATGCTCCTGTAACTCTGATCCTGTATGGACCATGCTCCTGTAACTCTGATCCTGTATGGGCCATGCTCCTGTAACTCTGATCCTGTATGGGCCATGCTCCTGTAACTCTGATCCTGTATGGTCCATGCTCCTGTAATTCTGATCCTGTATGGGCCATGCTCCTGTAACTCTGATCCATGCTCCTGTAACTCTGATCCTGTATGGGCCATGCTCCTGTAATTCTGATCCTGTATGGGCCATGCTCCTGTAACTCTGATCCTGTATGGGCCATGCTCCTGTAACTCTGATCCTGTATGGGCCATGCTCCTGTAACTCTGATCCTGTATGGGCCATGCTCCTGTAACTCTGATCCTGTATGGGCCATGCTCCTGTAACTCTGATCCTGTATGGTCCATGCTCCTGTAATTCTGATCCTGTATGGGCCATGCTCCTGTAACTCTGATCCATGCTCCTGTAACTCTGATCCTGTATGGGCCATGCTCCTGTAATTCTGATCCTGTATGGGCCATGCTCCTGTAACTCTGATCCTGTATGGGCCATGCTCCTGTAACCCTGATCCTGTATGGGCCATGCTCCTGTAACTCTGATCCTGTATGGGCCATGCTCCTGTAACTCTGATCCTGTATGGGCCATGCTCCTGTAACTCTGATCCTGTATGGGCCATGCTCCTGTAACTCTGATCCTGTATGGACCATGCTCCTGTAACTCTGATCCATGCTCCTGTAACTCTGATCCTGTATGGGCCATGCTCCTGTAACTCTGATCCTGTATGGGCCATGCTCCTGTAACTCTGATCCATGCTCCTGTAACTCTGATCCTGTATGGGCCATGCTCCTGTAATTCTGATCCTGTATGGGCCATGCTCCTGTAACTCTGATCCTGTATGGGCCATGCTCCTGTAACTCTGATCCTGTATGGACCATGCTCCTGTAACTCTGATCCATGCTCCTGTAACTCTGATCCTGTATTGGCCATGCTCCTGTAACTCTGATCCTGTATGGGCCATGCTCCTGTAACTCTGATCCTGTATGGGCCATGCTCCTGTAACTCTGGTCCTGTATGGGCCATGCTCCTGTAACTCTGATCCTGTATGGACCATGCTCCTGTACCTCTGATCCTGTATGGTCCAAAAGAGGGATAGTAGATATAATGGCTATGATGATACATATATATATATTATTTTATCGTCACAACTTGTCGTAAACTGGTCATTACAGTATCATTTGATTTGCAGCCAACTGTAAATGAAGAGAAATTGTCTGTGTCTGAAATGGCACCCTATTCCCTATATAGTGCACTACTTTAGACCAGAGCCCTATGGAACCCTATTCCCTATATAGTACGCTACTTTAGAACAGAGCCCTATGGCACCCTATTCCCTATATAGTACGCTACTTTAGACCAGAGTCTATGGAACCCTATTCCCTATATAGTGCACTACTTTAGACCAGAGCCCTATGGCACCCTATTCCCTATATAGTGCACTACTTTAGACCAGAGTCTATGGAACCCTATTCCCTATATAGTGCACTACTTTAGACCAGAGTCTATGGCACTGAGTGTGCATATGAAGTGGCTACGTTGAGTGTAAAAGTTAATATTTAAAACAGGTCTTATACGTTAGATTCAGGATTTATTTGGCAAAACTTTAGTTGTGAAAGATACGCACTTTAGAATGTATTCTAAATCGAAGGATATACAACAAGCATGATGCTACTATAGGGATATTGAGGATTTTAAAAAGGTCACCGCCCTCCAAAAGAACATTACATTTTAGCAGACGCTCTTATCCAGAGCGACTTACAGTAGTGAATGCATACATTTCATACATTTTTATTTATTTTTTCCCCTCCGTACTGGTCCCCCGTGGGAATCGAACCCACAACCCCGGTGTTGCAAACACCACGCTCTACCAACTGAGCTACAGGGAAGCTGAACATACCATCTGTTCTTGAATGCACTCCAATAGCCAATATAGACCACTTTCCCATTAGTTCGTTTTTGTCAATCATGCCGGGTAGGCTGCTCCGATGTTGTAGCAGATCACGTGTTTATTAACATGAGAAGATGAGAAAAACACAGGAGAAAGCTGGGATCTGTCTTTAGCGGCAGCCATTGAAACTTTGCTTTCACACAGGACTGCTACAGATAATGTCTGGGCTTTATAAAAAAAAAAAAACTTATCTCACTCCACACAGCAACCACTGGTTGAGGATCACGCAGCTTCGCTCACTGTCCGTCAGGTGACATTCCTCCTAAACTCTGTA
>NC_042992.1:5092444-5134944 GCF_901001165.1 Salmo trutta | reverse complement strand
ATGCTGGACAGTAACATGCTGGACAGTAACATGCTGGACAGGAACATGCTGGACAGTAACATGCTGGACAGTAACATGCTGGACAGTAACATGCTGGACAGGAACATGCTGGACAGGAACATGCTGGGCAGTAACATGCTGGACAGTAACATGCTGGACAGTAACATGCTGGACAGGAACATGCTGGACAGTAACATGCTGGACAGTAACATGCTGGGCAGTAACATGCTGGACAGTAACATAATGACAGACATTCTGTTTTAGGACACTGTGAAGTGGACACTGTGAAGGGGACACTGTGAAGTGGACACTGTGAAGGGATATTAAATGTAGGAACATAATGAGAAAGAAGGAAAGTGAACGATTGAAACAGACTCATACAGAAAGCGAGAGGGATAAAGACAGAGTCAGAGAGACTGGAAGCTAGAGTACCAGACGGCCACTTCGTCAGTAATCTCGAGGCATTGTAATGGAGTCGATGATGATTAATGAGTTGATGAGTGGTTAGTTATGCTTCCTATAGTTTCCCCTCCCCAGACATCCAGCAGGACAGGGCAGGTCTAAAGCCCCCATGTCTCCACTTAAACCTCTTAATGCTCTCATTTATGGTACTTCCTGCCTGTCTGTCTGTCTTCCTGCCTGCTTGTCTGCCTGCCTGTCTTCCTGCCTGTCTGCCTGTCTGTCTTCCTGCCTGTCTGACTGTCTGTCTTCCTGCCTGTCTGTCTGTCTGTCTGTCTGTCTGTCTGTCTGTCTGTCTGTCTGTCTGTCTGTCTTTCTGTCTGTCTGTCTTCCTGCCTGTCTTCCTGCTTGTCTGCCTGTCTGTCTGTCTTCCTGCCTGTCTGTCTTCCTGCCTGTCTTCCTACTTATCTGTCTTCCTGCCTGTCTTCCTGCCTGTCTGTCTTCCTGTCTGTCCTCCTGTCTGTCTTCCTGCCTGTCTGCCACGTATTGTGATAGATGGTGTGTGTGTGTGTGTATTGTGATAGATGATGTGTGTGTATTGTGATAGATGGTGGGGTGTGTGTGTATTGTGATAGATGGTGGGGTGTGTGTGTATTGTGATATATGATGGTGTGTGTGTGTATTGTGATAGATGGTGGGGTGTGTGTATTTATGTTTGGAAAAGCGTGGAGTTCAGTGAGTGAAAAGCATAACGGTTGTAAATCCCCGAGCCCATGTGTGTTCGTGAGCAGGGCTTGTGACAGAGAGAACTTTCAATTGTGTGCAGATACGGAATATACATTTTAAAATAAATGATAAACACAGTTTATTTATTTATTGTTCTATCATGATGGAACGGTCTCTAACCTTATACCCAAGACACCCCCCTGAGAGACCCATACGCTAAGGAGAAGTCCTTAAATGTTTTATGGGCCTAATGCAAGTAGCCTATACACAACCAAATCAGAAAGGTGAACGTGGTCAGAGACCTACTAAAGCAGCATTGCCCTCTCAAGATTATGAGTCTGCCTGGCAGGGTTGGTGCTACAAAGCCAAAGCCCCCTGATAGGAGAGTGTAATATACAAGGACATTCTCCAAGCTGCTAATGAGAACCTTGACGACCTTGTACCTAACCGGTGGGAGTCCCGGTGGGGTGCCCCCCCCCCACCCCCAGGCAGTGGCAGTGCTGGCAACACTAGCTACAGTAACCCATGGGGAGGGGGTCACACACGAACAATCAGAGAGGGAGCAAAATATTAAAATGTCTGACTGCACAGAGATGCTTGAGAATACGGTCACTACGGGGGACCAGTGTGTGTGTGTGTGTGTGTGTGTGTGTGTGTGTGTGTGTGTGTGTGTGTGTGTGTGTGTGTGTGTGTGTGTGTGTGTGTGTGTGTGTGTTTCCCACAACTGTTGCTAGGGAGTAAAGATGTTAGGGACGATATAGGATGAATCGCAATAATATTTGCTTGAAAAAATTTTTTTTTTGTATTGGCAATCCTGGTTATAGGTAACAATCCTTTGTATGAACTGCCGACATTATTACAAATTGTATTTGTTAATTATGGAAATTAGGATAGGCAGGATTTTTAATATATATATATATATACACATTTTAATAGCTATATATAATAGAAATCGAGGTGAGGGCGATAGAAATGCTTTTGGAGGTTGATCTGCTTCTGTTCTGTGGGTTTCACTGTCAAATCAAATCAAATTGTATTTGTCACGTACACATGGTTAGCAGATGTTAATGCGAGTGTAGTGAAATGCCTGTGCTTCTAGTTCTGACAATGCAGTAATATCTAACAAGTAATCTAACCAATTCACAACAACTACCTTGTACACACAAGTGTAAAGGAATGAATAAGAATATGTACATATAAATATATGAATGAGTGATGGTATAGAACGGCAGGCAAGATGCAGTAGATGGTATAGAGTATACATATGAGATGAGTAATGTAGGGTTTGTAAACATTATATGAAGTGGCATTGTTTAAAGTGGTTAGTGATACATTTATTACATCAATTTTTTCATTATTAAAGTGGCTGGAGTTGAGTCAGTATGTTGGCAGCAGCCTCTCTGTGTTAGTGATGGCTGTTTAACAGTCTGATGGCCTTGAGATAGAAGCTGTTTTTCAGTCTCTCGGTCCCAGCTTTGATGTACCTGTACTGACCTCGCCTTCTGGATGATAGCGGGGTGAACAGGCAGTGGCTCGGGTGGTTGTTGTCCTTGATGATCTTTTTGGCCTTCCTGTGACATCGGGTGGTGTAGGTGTCCTGCAGGGCAGGTAGTTTGCCCCCGGTGATGCGTTGTGCAGACCTCACTACCCTCTGGAGAGCCTTACGGTTGAGGACGGTGCAGTTGCCGTACCAGGCGGTGATACAGCCGACAGGATGCTCTCGATTGTGTATCTGTAAAAGTTTGTGAGTGTTTTTGGTGACAAGCTACATTTCTTCAGCCTCCTAAGGTTGAAGAGGCGCTGGTGCTCCTTCTTCACCACGCTGTCTGTGTGGGTGGACCATTTCAGTTTGTCCGTGATGTGTACGCCGAGGAACTTAAAACTTTCTACCCTCTCCACTACTGTCCCGTCGATGTGGATAGGGGGGTGCTCCCTCTGCTGTTTCCTGAAGTCCACGATCATCTCCTTTGTTTTGTCTGCTCTTTTCCAAGGAGGAGACCCGGTCTCTCGGGGGCCCTATGATCTGCCGGTCACTAGGATGACAACCCAACTTGAGATGGGGAGGGCTTTTAGTGGGTGGAATAGTGGGGAACAATTGGAGGTTTACTTAGTAGGTGTCACGTCCTGACCAGTAAAGGGGTTATTTGTTATTGTAGTTTGGTCAGGACGTGGAAGGGGGTGTTTGTTTTATGTGGTTCGGGGTTTGTTGGGGTATGTATTTATGTAAGAGGGGTGTTTGTTTTATGTGTTCCGGGGTTTTTGGGTATTGTTCTATGTTTTGTATTTCTATGGGTTTTCTATGTTGTGTATTTCTTTGTTGGCCTGGTATGGCTCTCAATCAGGAACAGCTGTACATCGTTGTTGCTGATTGGGAGTCATATTTAGGTAGCCATTTTTTCACCTGTCTTTTGTGGGAAGTTGTTTTTGCATTGCTGTGTTTAGCCTGCAATACTGTGCGTCCGTTCGTTTTCTTGTTATGTTATTTAAGTGTTCAATAAAAGTTAAAATGAGCACTCAACTCGCAGCTCCTTGGTCCACTATATACGACGGCCGTTACAGTAGCAATGCAAATATCATGGTACAGCTATATGGACACTCAATCACTATGGTACTTTTTAAAGGTGAGTTTACAAACATATATTCTGATAAATATATTTGAAACCTGTACCTCATTATGGTAAATGGTGAAATTAGTATAGCCAGTTATAATTGTAAAGGCTTAGCAGATATTAAGAAAAGACGATCAGTATTTACCTGGCTAAAAGAGAAGGAATATAATATCTATTGTATACAGGAAACTCATTCAACAATTTTAGATGAAGGTGAGTGGAAAATGGTTTGGGGGGGCGAAATATATTTCTCCCATGGGCAAAGAAATTCAAAAGGGGTGATGGTTTTAATTAACAGTAATTTTGATATAAATGTGCAAATTGTCCAAACAGATCCTCAAGGTAGATGGATTATTTTACATACATGTCACGTCCTGACCAGTAAAAGAGGTTGTTTGTTATTGTAGTTTGGTCAGGACGTGGCAGGTGTTTGTTTAGTGTTGTTTGGGTTATGTTCTATGTTAGTGTATTTCTATGTTATTTCCAGTTGGTCTATTTCTATGTGGTGTTTATTGGGTTGACCTTCAATTGGAGGCAGCTGCTTCTCGTTGCCTCTGATTGAAGGTCCTATTTATAGGGGTGTTTGTTCTATGGGGGTTTGTGGGTAGTTATTTCCTGGTTTAGTGTTTGTTGCACCTGACAGGACTGTTTGGAGTCATTTGTTTTGTATACGTGTTTATTTTGTTTTTCCTTCTTCAAATAAAAAAAGATGAGTATACATTTTCCCGCTGCGTTTTGGTCCACTCCTTACGACAATACAATTGAAGTCGGAAGTTCACATGCACTTAGGTTGGAATCATTAAAACTCGTTTTTCAACCACTCCACAAATTTCTTGTTAATAACAAACTATAGTTTTGGCAAGTCGGTTAGGACATCTCCTTTGTGCATGACAGAAGTAATTTTTCCAACAATTGTTTACAGACAGATTATTTCACGTATAATTCACTGTACCACAATTCCAGTGGGTCAGAAGTTTACATACACTAAGTTGACTGTGCCTTTAAGCAGTTTGGAAAATTCCAGAAAATGATGTCATGGCTTTAGAAGCTTCTGATAGGCTAATGGACATCATTTGAGTCAATTGGAGGTGTACCTGTGGATGTATTTCAAGGCTCAGTGCCTCTTTGCTTGACATCATGGAAAAATCAAAAGAAATCAGCCAAGACCTCAGAAAAAAAATTGTAGACCTCCACAAGTCTGGTTCTTCCTTGGGAGCAATTTCCAAATGCATGAAGGCTACCCGAAACGTTTGACCCAAGTTAAACAATTTAAAGGCAATGCTACCAAATACTAAGTGAGTGTATGTAAACTTCTGACCCCCTGGGAATGTGATGAAAGAAATAAAAGCTGAAATAAATCCTTCTCTCTACTATTATTCTGACATTTCACATTCTTAAAATAAAGTGGTGATCCTAACTGACCTAAGACAGGGAATTTATACTAGGATTAAATGTCAGGAATTGTGAAAAACTGAGTTTAAATGTATTTGGCTAAAATGTATGTAAACTTCCGACTTCAACTGTATGTTATTGGACCATAAACAGATATGTCTCATTAAAACCTATACGGTCCAAATAATGATGATACACGCTTCTTTGAAAATATCTATAATAAATGATCAACCCTATAAGCAATACAAGACTATTATTACGGTGGGAGATTATAACACGGTTTTAAATACCTCTATGAGCCGTAAAGGAAATCACACTACAAACTATCCCCCTCACGTTCTTAAAGAAAATCAGGAATATCATGGATATATTGGAACTAGTGGATATATGGAGGCTGAAATCATTCCCATTCCTTTCCCCTTATTGTATAGGACACTATTAAATGTGTCTTTAGACGCCATGCAATTCAGTACTCATCTCTACAACAAGAGCAATTTAGGTGAAAAGAGTCCATACTAACAAAGGATATAGAAGGTCTAACTGTCACGTCGGAAGGAGCGGACCAAAGTGCAGCGTGTGTATCGTTCCACATATTTTATTGAACTGTGAAACTATGCAAGATACACAAATAAACTAAAGAACAAAAACAACAAATCGTGACGAAGAGGTGAAACATACACTAACTCAACATACACTAACTCAAAAAAACAATCTCCCACAAACCCAGTTGGGAAAAACAACTACTTAAGTATGAACTCCAATTAGAGACAATGATGACCAGCTGCCTCTAATTGGAGATCATCCCAAAAAAACAACAACATAGAAATACAAAAACTAGAACATAACAACATAGAAAATCTAAACTAGAAGAAAAAACCTGTCACGCCCTGACCTACTCTACCATAGAAAATAACAGCTTTCTATGGTCAGGACGTGACACTAACAGAACAGATAGATAGCAATAAAAACTTTACCATCGAGGCTCAGAGTATGTTAGAGGAAACACAAAACGAAATGGAGGAATTTATTCAAGAAAGATCAAGTGTAATAAATTATAACAAATAAAGCAAGACCAGATGGAATATGGGGGAAAATGCATACAATTATTTTCTAATCTTCAACATAGAAATGCTACCAAAAATCATTTGCTGAAATGAGTCACCTATGTTTCACCAAACGATATTTTGAAAGAGGAAGTAAAGTACTTTAAGCATATGTTTTCATTTCAGTCTCCTACATCTCCACTAACCAAAGATAATTGTATGTTTTTTCTTTCTATTAATAATGTAAAATTAACATGTGTACAGAACGACTCATGTGAAGGCCAAATTACAGAGGAGGAACTTCTTGATGCAATTAAAGCCTTTAAGTCAGGGAAAACTCCAGGGCTGGATGACTGTACAGTGGAAGTACAGTTGAAGTCGGAAGTTTACATACACTTAGGTTGGAGTCATTAAAACTCGTTTTTCAACCACTCCACAAATTTCTTGTTAACAAACTATAGTTTTGGCAAGTCGGTTAGGACATCTACTTTGTGCATGACACAAGTCATTTTTCCAACAATTGTTTACAGACAGATTATTTCACTTATAATTCACTGTACCACAATTCCAGTGGGTCAGAAGTTTACATACAGTAAGTTGACTGTGCCTTTAAACAGCTTGGAAAATTCCAGAAAATGATGTCATGGCTTTAGAAGCTTCTGATAGGCTAATCTACATAATTTGAGTTAATTGGAGGTGTACCTGTGGATTTATTTCAAGGCCTACCTTCAACCTCAGTGCCTCTTTGCTTGACCTCATGGAAAAATCAAAAGATTTTCAGAAAAAATGTGTAGACCTCCACAAGTCTGGTTCACCCTTGGGAGCAATTTCCAAACACCTGAAGGTACCACATTCATCTGTACAAACAATAGTATGCAAGTATAAACACCATGGGACCACGCTGCCGTCATACCGCTCAGGAAGGAGACGCGTTCTGTCTTTTAGAGATGAACGTACTTTGGTGGGAAAAGTGCAAATCAATCCCAGAACAACAGCAAAGGACCTTGTGAAGATGCTGGAGGAAACAGGTAGAGAAGTCATGTGACATATTTATTTTCTGATCACATGACGTGGGGAGCAGTGTCCTTACTATGTCATGAAGTGAGGAGCAGTGTCCTTACTATGTCATGAAGTGAGGAGCAGTGTCCTTACTATGTCATGAAGTGAGGAGCAGTGTCCTTACTATGTCATGAAGTGGGGAGCAGTGTCCTTACTATGTCATGAAGTGAGGAGCAGTGTCCTTACTATGTCATGAAGTGGGGAGCAGTGTCCTTACTATGTCATGAAGTGGGGAGCAGTGTCCTTTCTGTGTCGTACATTTCTGGTTTCAGAGATGTGAACAGTTCACCCTACTGAATGCTCAGTCTACTGACGATCGGCTTTGTCCATCATTGAAAACTGATTTTTTTCCGGCCATGTTTTGTTTATCTTGTGGTTAAATTAGTAATTTCACTCTCGCAGATGGTCATACAAGATTGTTGTCTGTTTACAATGACATCTTGACAGATTGTTTGGGAGATGTCGGAAGGACGGATGGACAGACAGATGTTTCACCTGTGTTAGCAGTTGACGTTACTCTTCAATAACACAGACCCCAAAGCAAATCAGGAGGAGAAAATTGGTTTATTCAAATAGGAGATGTTATGCTGAGAGGTAGATGTTCATTCTCCCCTGTCCTCAGTGATTCTCTTCGGTGATTCTCTCTCAGTGATTCTATCCTCAGTGATTCTATCCTCAGTGATTCTATCCTCAGTGAACAAAGGGACAGGATGTAGTTTATAACCCAGCCCTAGCCTGTGGATGACCAATTAGAATTCCTTGCAATAAAACTGGGCCAATGGCCAAATAACAAGTATCCTATTTCAGGTTCAATGTATTAACAATTTGGACCAATGAGAACTTGACATGTAGCTATGAGTCCTGGAATGAAATTCCTCCCATGTCTCTGACCCATTGATCATTAATCGCCTGTTACAGAAAAAACACTATTTCCATTGATCATTATTGCTCTATTGACTCTCGTCCTCTGAGTTGTGTATTTATCTTGAAAATATTCTCACACCTGCTATCTGATTGCCTCTGACATCTTCAATGACGTCAATATGGATAAAAGTCAATTCTGAAAAGCAACTGATGAACACCGAAAACCGAATTTCTCCAATGAAGAGTGAATTTTCAGTTCATTTTCATCATGAGGTCACGAAGAGAACCTCAGAACCACGTAATTCCACTGTCTGGTCTCAACCATAGAATTACAATAAAATAGAATGGAAATGTTCCCTTTGAATGGGAATGTCTGTTCTATAATTTCGAATTCTACACTCTTTACATTTCCTAGAACAAAAACCTCTAAGAAATTCATTTAAGCACAAACAATCGTCTCTTGTTCTTATTTGATCTTTTTTCTCATGGATACAGCTAGTCATGAGATGCTTGGTAATCGAGATCAGAGGAAGACAGTTATACAGCAGGAGAAGCTAATACATTGTCTAGGTTTAAATGTGTTAGCTGTTTGTCAACATGACTCAGACTCACATGTGTTTTATTGAGAAGTGAGGACAAGGCAAGGGGTGAAAACACCAAGTCCTTAAAGAGCAACTGCACCTAAAAAGCTATTTTCATTTTGAAAACGCCCCATGTGGCATCGATATGACTCAGAAACATTTACTGTAGTGTCAAAATAGACTATAAAGTGTAAAATAAGAATTTTTATCATAAAGTCAGTCTCGGCCAAAACATGTTTGTGAGATGATAGGAAAACAACGGTATGTTGGAATGAAGGGTACCGTAACAGTTTTCCTTGGCATGAGTTTATTTCAATCTTACCCACATGCCCACAGTATGTAGCACCCAAGTAATCATCAATCCGAAGCGCAGCACTCGACCCGATCGTACTGCCCATGGTCAATTTGGTTTGACGTTCAATATCCCTATGGGGTTAGTTAGGGACCATCAGTAAACTACACAACGTACATGTGACAATATATTTAAATGTCAATAGCTCCAAATTTCCCGGGATTAAAAACCTCAAAACAACTACAAATTGTAGAAATTCACTTACAAATATTGAAAGCATTTAATGAGGCAACTAAAAGATCTGCAACATGAAAATATTGTGCAATTTACAATTTACTGACGGTCCCTAACTAGCCCCATAGAGAGGCTATCAAATGTCAAACCAACTTTGCCACGTTTGCACACAAGCCTGCTGAAGCTAATTGCCGAAAGAAGTAGGCTAGGACTAGCTAGCCTAGGCAACTTTAAGACTCAAGACCTGCTTAGACTGTTTCAAGGTATCTAGAAGGGGGAGTGACTGTAACTGTGTACATGTTTTGGCAGAGTGAATGTGCAAACGCTTGCCACGTGCAAACACACACACACACACACACACACACACAAGAGACACCCACATTAACCCCCCCCAAGACAACGCTAGTTTGGCTTCAGTCATGGCTGCTGCATTTCTTAATGACCAAGCCGAAAAACGAGGCCAAATCAGGAAGTTTAGCCCCACTTGAATTTCTCCTGAGGCTCTGCTTTCAGGGTAAATCCAGGACTGTGAGTTCATTTGATTGTTGCTCATCAGAATCATGTCATACACATTAGCTATGAAAATACCATGTCTGTGTTCCTGGAATGGGCAGCGCACACACACACACACACACACACACACTCACTCATATACACACATACACACACACACACACACACACACACACACACACACACTGACATTCACTCACTCACTCACTCATATACATACACACACACACACACACACACACACACTCACTCATATATACACACACACACACTCACACTCACACAACAAACACGACTGAGAGACAGAGGAAGGAAGGCATCATCAGATGAGCACTTTATATCCATTTACTGGAAACCAGAGAGAGAGAGGTAAGTGAAAGAGAGAGAGAGTGTGAGAGAGAGAGAGAGTGTGTGTGTGTGAGCATATGTGTATACAGTGCTGAGAAAAAGTATTTTCCCCCTTTCTGATTTTTCTCTGCTTTTGCATATTTTTTGTACTGGATGTTGGCGTGGGTCCCCAGATGGCATGGGTCCCCAGATGGCGTGGGTCCCCAGATGGCGTGGGTCCCCAGATGGCGTGGGTCCCAGATGGCGTGGGTCCCAGATGGCGTGGGTCCCCAGATGGCGTGGGTCCCTAGATGGCATGGGTCCCAGATCCTCAAAAGGTTCTACAGCTGCACTATCCTGACCCTTTGCATCACCGCCTGGTATGGCAAATGCTCGGCATCTGACCGTAAGGTGCTACAGAGGGTAGTGTGTACGGCACTTGGGCCAAGCTTCCTGCCATCCAGGACCTATATAATAGGCGGTATCAGAGGAAAGCTCATAAAATTGTCAGAGACTCCAGTCACCCAAGTCATAGACTGCTCAATCTGCTACCACACGGCAAGCGGTACCGGAGCGCCAAGTCTAGGTCCAAGAGGCTTCTCAACAGCTTCTACCCCCCCCAAGCCATAAGACTCCTGAACAGCTAATCAAATGGCTACCCAGACTATTTGCATTGCCCCCCTCCACTCTTTTACGCCGCTGCTACTCTCTGTTATAATCTATGCATAATCACTTTAATAACTCTACCTACATGTACAAACTACCTCAATTACCTCGACACCAGTGCCCTTGGACATTGACATTGACTCTGTACCGGTACCCCCTGTATATAGCCTCCACACTGACTCTGTACCGGTGCCCCCTGTATATAGCCTCCACACTGACTCGGTACCGGTACCCCCCCGTATATAGCCTCCACACTGACTCGGTACCGGTACCCCCTGTATATAGCCTCCACACTGACTCTGTACCGGTACCCCCTGTATATAGCCTCCACACTGACTCTGTACCGGTGCCCCTGTATATAGCCTCCACACTGACTCGGTACCGGTACCCCCCGTATATAGCCTCCACACTGACTCGGTACCGGTACCCCCTGTATATAGCCTCCACACTGACTCGGTACCGGTACCCCCTGTATATAGCCTCCACACTGACTCGGTACCGGTGACCCCTGTATATAGCCTCCACACTGACTCGGTATCGGTGCCCCCTGTATATAGCCTCCACACTGACTCTGTACCGGTACCCCCTGTATATAGCCTCCACATTGACTCTGTACCGGTGCCCCCTGTATATAGCCTCCACATTGACTCTGTACCGGTACCCCCCTGTATATAGCCTCCACATTGACTCTGTACCGGTACCCCCTGTCTATAGCCTCCACATTGACTCTGTACCGGTACCCCCTGTATATAGCCTCCACATTGACTCTGTACCGCTACCCCCTGTATATAGCCTCCACACTGACTCTGTACTGGTACCCCCTGTATATAGCCTCCACATTGACTCTGTACCGTAATACCCTGTATATAGCCTCCACATTGACTCTGTACCGTAATACCCTGTATATAGCCTCCACATTGACTCTGTACCGTAACACCCTGTATATAGCCTCATTATTGTTATTCTTATTGTGTTACTTTTTACTATTACTTTTTATTTTAGTCTACTTGGTAAATATTTTCTTCTTCTTGAACTGCATTGTTGGTTAAGGGCTTGTAAGTAAGCATTTCACGGTAAAGTCTACACTTGTTGTATTCGGCATGTGACAAATAAAGTTTGGTTTGATGTTAACAGATCTTCAACCAAAACCTAACATTAGATAAAGGGAACTTGAGTGAACAAATAACAACAACAATTACATACTTATTTCATAAACAAAGTTATACAACACCCAATGCCCCGGTGTGAAAAAGGAATTGCCTCTTTACACTCAATAACTGGTTGTGTCACCTTTAGCTGCAGCGACTCCAACCAACCACTTCCTGTAGTTGTTGATCAGTCTCTCACGTCGCTGTGGAGGAATTCTGACCAACTCTTCCATGCGGAACTGCTTTAACTCAGTGACATTTGTGGGTTTTCAAGCATTAACTGCTCGTTTCAAGTCCTGCCACAACATCTCAATTGGGATTAGGTCTAGACTTTGAATAGGCCATTCCAAAACTTCAAATTTATAGCTTTTTTTTTTGCCATTTTCATGTAGACTTGATTGCGTGTTTTGGATCATTGTCTTACTGCATGACCCAGCTGCACTTCATCTTCAGCTCACAAACAGATGGCCTGACATTCTCCTGTAGAATTCTCTGATACAGAGCAGAATTCATGGTTCCTTCTATTAAGGCAAGTTGTCCAGGTCCTGAGGCAGCAAAGCATCCCCAAACCATCACACTACCACCACCATGCTTGACCGCTGGTATGAGGTTCTTACTGTGGAATGCAGTGTTCGGTTTTCGACCAGACCTAATGGGACTCATCTCGTCCAAAAAGTTGACTCTAGTTTGCCAAAAGGCACCAAGAACCACTGGGATGATCATCAAGAAGAATGTTCTATGGACAGATGATTCAAAAGCATAACTTTTTGAACTACTTTTTCTCACGGCACTGTACAGTATGCGTACGTGTCTCTATCTCTCTCTGTGTGTGTGTGTGTGTGTGTGTGTGTGTGTGTGCATACATACATGTGTCTGTGTGCCAACTGCATCGAGTACCATTGTACTAAGCACTGCCATCTCATTGTGAAACCTAACTAAATCCATAATAAGCACATTTTCTCTCCCAAAATAAAATCCCTTTAGCCACAGCCAATGAACAAAGTCTCCATCGTAAACAAAGCTTCTCCTCTTTAATCAAATCTATTTAAACAACACAGTGTTAGACACGGGACAGGATGCCAGGACTCTAGGTCCATAAAGACACAGGACAGGATGCCAGCACTCTAGGTCCATAAAGATACAGGACAGGATGTCAGCACTCTAGGTCCATAAAGACACAGGACAGGATGCCAGGACTCTAGGTCCATAAAGACACAGGACAGGATGTCAGCACTCTAGGTCCATAAAGACACAGGACAGGATGTCAGGACTCTAGGTCCATAAAGACACAGGACAGGATGTCAGCACTCTAGGTCCATAAAGACACAGGACAGGATGTCAGCACTCTAGGTCCATAAAGACACAGGACAGGATGTCAGCAATCTAGGTCCATAAAGACACAGGACAGGATGCCAGGACTCTAGGTCCATAAAGACACAGGACAGGATGCCAGGACTCTAGGTCCATAAAGACACAGGACAGGATGCCAGGACTCTAGGTCCATAAAGACACAGGACAGGATGTCAGCACTCTAGGTCCATAAAGACACAGGACAGGATGTCAGCACTCTAGGTCCATAAAGACACAGGACAGGATGTCAGGACTCTAGGTCCATAAAGACACAGGACAGGATGTCAGCACTCTAGGTCCATAAAGACACAGGACAGGATGTCAGGACTCTAGGTCCATAAAGACACAGGACAGGATGCCAGGACTCTAGGTCCATAAAGACACAGGACAGGATGCCAGGACTCTAGGTCCATAAAGACACAGGACTGTGGAAGAGGTAAGATACTCATAAGATAAGATACTCATAAGATACTCATCAACTGTACTGACAATACCGTAGATAGAAAATGGAGGAAACGTGGGATCATTATGTGCTCATTAAGTGATCCAATGTACCATAATGATGACACCTGGCTTAACTTTACAACTCAGGGCTGTGTTGGCCTACAGGCAAGATGACATCACATGAGCATTACTGGTAAACAAAGTGATATGTACAGTACCAGTCAAAAGTTTGGACACACCTACTCATTCATGGGTTTTTCATTATTTTATTTACTATTTTCTACATTGTAGAATAAAAGTGAAGACATCAAAACTATGAAATAACACATGGAATTACGTAGTAACCAAAAAGGTGTTAAACAAATCTAAATATATTTTATATTTGAGATTCTTCAAAGTAGCCAACCTTTGCCTTGATGACAGCATTGCACCCTCTTGGCATGTGGAATTTCTTTCTTTCTTAATGCGTTTGAGCTAATCAGTTGTGTTGTGACCAAGGTAGGGGTGGTATACAGAAGATAGCCCTATATGGTAAAAAAAAAACTGAGTTCAAAGTTGATTTATTACCATGGAAACCATGAGCATCCTGGCTCAACACACAAGAAATTCCATCAGAGGTTGAATATTGTAAAAACATTCCAGGAAAACATTGGGTCTTAAAATAAGTGGATTCTTTACACATGGAGAGACACTCTCCTACATACAGATGTAGGATCTTCATTTGAGCCAATTTGCTGCAGCTGGAAAATAATCTTTGCAGCAAAAGGAAATGTGAATTATTATGTGGATTGTAAATGAATGGATTTTTTTTTTGTAGGGGTTGATGCAGTTTTTGTTAAGGGAAATTAAAAAACTTTAGAATAATTTTAAAACTTTGAATACACTAGAAGCTTGAATTTCATTCTCAGCAACAAAAGAGTGATCAAATGAAGTTCCTACATCTGTACATGTGTTCAGATAACAGAATCAGAACGGAAATGTTGACTGGATCAACGGAAAGGTTGTGAAAAGTGCAGTGTTGTGGAAGGTGAATGTATTTGGGGTTTATCTGCAGGGAAAGAGTGTTCAGAGGGTTCACATTAAACTTATCAGCACAGGGGCATATTTAGCAGAGTTTTCCAGTCCAGATAGACACACCTAGGCTACAAGGTAAACCCACCCACACACACACATACACACACACACACACACACCCACACACCCACACACCCACACACACGCACACGCACCCACACACACACACACACGCACGCACGCACACACACGCACGCACGCACACACACGCACACGCACCCACACACACACACACACACACACGCGCACCCGCACCCACACACACACACACACACCCACACCCACACACACACAAACACACACACA
The DNA here is from genome assembly GCF_901001165.1 of Salmo trutta. Taxonomy (NCBI): domain Eukaryota; kingdom Metazoa; phylum Chordata; class Actinopteri; order Salmoniformes; family Salmonidae; genus Salmo; species Salmo trutta. The sequence goes on along the minus strand of NC_042992.1, from coordinate 5,119,917 downwards.
CAAACACACACACACACACACACACACACACACATGCGACATAAAGAACTAAAACATAGAGTACATCTGTCTGCATGAGAATCAACTCACCAGAACAGTCTGATACATCTGTCTCCATGAGAATCAACCCACCAGAACAGTCTGATACATCTGTCTCCATGAGAATCAACCCACCAGAACAGTCTGATACATCTGTCTGCATGAGAATCAACTCACCAGAAAAGTCTGATACATCTGTCTGCATGAGAAACAACCCACCAGAACAGTCTGATACATCTGTCTCCATGAGAATCAACCCACCAGAACAGTCTGATACATCTGTCTGCATGAGAATCAACTCACCAGAAAAGTCTGATACATCTGTCTGCATGAGAAACAACCCACCAGAACAGTGAAGTCTGATACTTGGAGAAAACTCAGTGTTTTCCCTTTCTTAGACACACTAGACCAATAAGCAGTGACCTCAGAGCTGACTAAGGAAGAGTCAGCATTGGAATATCGCAATCCTCTAAGGCAGGGGTCTTCAACTTTTTCTTGCCCAGGGACCCCCTAGCAGGCAATCCAGCAACCCAGGGACCCCTCCCAGGCAAACCGGCAACCCAGGGACCCCCTCTCAGGCAAACCGGCGACCCAGGGACCCCCTAGCAGGCAATCCAGCGACCCAGGGACCCCCTCTCAGGCAATCCAGCGACCCAGGAACCCCCTCGCAGGCAATCCGGCGACCCAGGAATCCCTCGCAGGCAATCCGGCGACCCAGGAACCCCCTCGCAGGCAATCCAGCGACCCAGGGACCCCCTCTCAGGCAATCCAGCGACCCAGGGACCCCCTCGCAGGCAATCCGGCGACCCAGGGACCCCCTCCCAGGCAATCCGGCGACCCAGGGACCCCCTCCCAGGCAATCCGGCGACCCAGGAACCCCCTAGCAGGCAATCCCGTGACCCAGGAACCCCCTCGCAGGCAATCCGGCGACCCAGGAACCCCCTCGCAGGCAATCCGGCGACCCAGGAACCCCCTCGCAGGCAATCCGGCGACCCAGGGACCCCCTCCCAGGCAATCCGGCGACCCAGGAACCCCCGTCATTCTTTATCAAAAAAGAATAATCACGTCTTGTCTTATCATCAAGTGAACGGTAATGGCAAGGAGAAGTAGTCAACATTTTAAATGAATAGATTTGGTAGATAGTGTTTTCATAATGTTGACCTCCCCACATTATAATTGGAAGAGGAAGTGTAAACTGGTGTCATGGGGCCCCACTGAGGATGAGGAGTAGAGAAATAAAGTTGACATCATTAATTGACAATGTCGTCCTCGTTTCTACTGTAGCTATGTAATACATGTTTCTATTGTTCTGTTGTTGTAAGTAATATTCAAATCAAATCAAAAATGAATTTGACACGTGCGCCGAATACAACAGGGGTAGACCTTACAGTGAAATGTTGAATACAACAGGTGTAGTAGACCTTACAGTGAAATGCTGAATACAACAGGTGTAGTAGACCTTACAGTGAAATGCTGAATACAAAACAGGTGTAGTAGACCTTACAGTGAAATGCTGAATACAACAGGTGTAGTAGACCTTACAGTGAAATGCTGAATACAACAGGTGTAGTAGACCTTACAGTGAAATGCCGAATACAACAGGTGTAGTAGACCTCACAGTGAAATGCTGAATACAACAGGTGTAATAGACCTCACAGTGAAATGCTGAATACAACAGGTGTAGTAGACCTTACAGTGAAATGCTGAATACTACAGGTGTAGTAGACCTTACAGTGAAATGCTGAATACAACAGGTGTAGTAGACCTTACAGTGAAATGCTGAATACAACAGGTGTAGTAGACCTCACAGTGAAATGCTGAATACAACAGGTGTAGACCATACAGTGAAATGCTGAATACAACAGGTGTAGACCTCACAGTGAAATGCTGAATACAACAGGTGTAGACCTTACATTGAAATGCTTACTTACAGGCTCTAACCAATAGTGAAAAAAAAGGTGTGTGTGTGTGTGTGTGTGTGTGTGTGTGTGTGTGTGTGTGTGTGTGTGTGTGTGTGTGTAGGTAAGAAAAGAAATAAAACAACAGTAAAAAGACATTTGAAAATAAGAGTAGCAAGGCTATATACAGACACCGGTTAGTCAGGCTGATTGAGGTAGTATGTACATGTGGGTATGGTTAAAGTGACTATGCATATATGATAAACAGAGAGTAGCAGTAGCGTAAAAGAGGGGTTGGCGGGTGGCGGGACACAATGTAGATAGACCGGTTAGCCAATGTGCGGGAGCACTGGTTGGTCGGGACAATTGAGGTAGTATGTACATGAACGTATAGTTAAAGTGACTTTGCATATATGATAAACAGAGAGTAGCAGCAGCGTAAAAGAGGGGTGGGGGGGGGGGGGGCACACAATGCAAATAGTCCGGGTAACCATTTGGTTACCTGTTCAGGAGTCTTATGGCTTGGGGGTAAAAACTGTTGAGAAGCCATTTTGTCCTAGACTTGGCACTCCGGTACCGCTTGCCATGTGGTAGTAGAGAGAACAGTCTATGACTGGGGTGGCTGGGGTCTTTGAGGCCTTCCTCTGACACCGCCTGGTGTAGAGGTCCTGGATGGCAGGCAGCTTTGCCCCAGTGATGTACTGGGCCGTACGCACTACCCTCTGAAGTGCCTTGCGGTCGGAGGCCGAGCAGTTGCCATGTTAGTTTGTTGGTGATGTGGACACCAAGGAACTTGAAGCTTTCAACCTGCTCCACTACAGCCCCGTCCATGAGAATGGGGGTGTGCTCGGTCCTCCTTTTCCTGTAGTCCACAATCATCTCCTTTGTCTTGATCACGTTGAGGAAGAGGTTGTTGTCCTTGCACCACACGGTCAGGTCTCTGACCTCATCCCTATAGGTTGTCTCATTGTTGTCCATGATCAGTGTTGACACTGTTTGTGTCATTGGCAAACGTATTAATGGTGTTGGAGTTGTGCCTGGCCATGCAGTCATGAGTGAACAGGGAGTACAGGAGGGGACTGAGCACGCACCCCTGAGGGGCCCCATGTTGACGATCAGCGTGGTGGATATGTTGTTACCTACCCTTACTACCTGGGGGCGGCCTGTCAGGAAGTCCATGATCCAGTTGCAGAGGGAGGTGTTTAGTCCCAGGGTCCTTAGCTTAGTGATGAGCTTTGAGGGCACTATGGTGTTGAATGCTGAGCTGTAGTCAATGAATATCATTCTCACATAGGTGTTCCTTTTGTCCAGGTGTGAAAGGGCTGTGTGGAGTGCAATAGAGATTGCATCATCTGTGGATCTGTTGGGCCGGTATGCAAATTGGAGTGGATCAAGGGTTTTGTGGGATAATGGTGTTGAAGTGATCCATGTCCAGCCTTTCAAAGCACTTAATGGCTACAGACGTGAGTGCTACGGGTCGATAGTCATTTAGGCAGGTTACCTTAGTGTTCTTGGGCACAGGGACTATGGTGGTCTGCTTGAAACATGTTGGTATTACAGACTCAGTCAGATAGAGGTTTAAAATGTCAGTGAAGACACTTGCCTGTTAGTAAACGCATGCTCGGAGTACACGTCCTGGTAATCTGTCTGGCCGTGCGGCCTTGTGAATGTTGACCAGTTTAAAGGTCTTACTCAATTGGCTGCGGAGAGCATGATCACACAGTCGTCCAGAACAGCTGATGCATGTTTCAGTGTTACTTGCCTCAAAGCGAGCATAGAAGTTATTTAGCTTGTCTGGTAGGCTTGTGTCACTGGGCAGCTCTTGGCTGTGCTTCCCTTTGTAGTCTAATAGTTTTCAAGCCCTGCCACATCCGACGAGTGTCGGGTCCGGTGTAGTACGATTTGATCTTAGTCCTGTTTTTACGCTTTGCCTGTTTGATGGTTCGTAGTGGGATTTCTTATAAGCTTCCGGGTTAGAGTCCCGCTCTTTGAAAGCGGCAGCTCTACCCTTTAGCTCGGTGTGGATGTTGCCTGTAATCCATGGCTTCTGGTCGGGGTATGTACGTACAGTCACTGTGGGACGATGTCGTCGATGCACTTATTGATGAAGCCAGTGACTGATGTGGTGTACTCCTCAATGACATCTGAAGAATCCCAGGACATATTCCAGTCTGTGCTAGAAAAACAGTCCTGTAGTTTAGCATCTGCTTCATCTGACCACTTTTTTATAGACTGAGTCACTGGTGCTTCCTGCTTTAATTTTTGGTTGTAAGCAGGAATCAGGACGGTAGAATTATGGTCATATTTGCCAAATGGAGAGCTTTGTACACGTCTCTGTGTGTGGAGTAAAGGTGGTCTAGAGTTCTTTTCCACCTGGTTGCACATTTAACATGCTGATAGAAATTAGGTACAACTGATTTAAGTTTCCCTGCATTAAAGTCCCCGGCCACTAGGAGCTCCGCCTCTGGATGAGCGTTTTCCTGTACGCTTATGGCCGTATACAGACATTTTTACATTTTACATTTTAGTCATTTAGCAGACGCTCTTATCCAGAGCGACTTACAGTAGTGAATGCATACATTTCATACATTTAAAAAAAAATGTTTTTCATACTGGTCCCCTGTGGGAATCGAACCCACAACCCTGGCATTGCAAACACCATGCTCTACCAACTGAGCCACACGGGAAATGGCTTATTGAGTGTGGTTTTAGTGCCAGCATCGGTCTCTGGTGGTATGTAGACAGCTACGAAAAATACAGATGAAAACTATCTAGGTAGATAGTGTGGACTACAGCTTATCATGAGATACTCTACCTCAGGTGAGCAAAACCTCGAGACTTCCTTAGATATCGTTCCACCAGCTGTTGTTTACAAATATGCATAGGCCCCCGCCCCATGTCTTACCAGAGGCTGCTCTTCTATCCTACCGTTAGAGTGTATAACTCGCCAGCTGTATGTTATTAATGTTGTCATTCAGCCACAACTCGGTGAAACACAAGATATTACAGTATTTAATGTCCCGTTGTTAGGATATATAAACGTAAATTGCAACACTCACTACCGAGTTACAAACTGCCTTTCTGTCCTCGGTTGCAACACTCAGTACAGAGAACTGTTAGTCGGGAGCTTCCTGAAATGGGTTTCCATGGCCGAGCAGCTACACACAAGCCTAAGATCACCATGCACAATGCCAAGCTTCACCTGGAGTGGTGTAAAGCTCACTGCCATTTGACTCTGGAGCAGTGGAAACACGTTCTCTGGAGTGATGAATCATGTTTCACCATCTGGCAGTAACGACGGACAAATCTGGGTTTGGCAGATGCTTAGAGAACGCTACCTGCTCCAATGCATAGTGCCAACTGTAAAGTTTGGTGGAGGAGGAATAATAGTCTGTGACTGTTTTTCATTGTTAGGGCTAGACCCCTTAGTTCAAGTGAAGGGAAATCTTAACACTGTAGCATACAAGGACATTCTAGATGATTCTGTGCTTCCAACTTTGTGGCAACAGTTTAGGGAATACCTTTTCCTGTTTCAACATAACAATGCCCCCGTGCACAAAGCGAGGTCCTTACAGAAATGGTTTGTCGAGATTAGTGCGGAAGAACTTGACTGGCCTTCACAGAGCCCTGACCTCAACCCCATAGAACACCTTTGGGATGAATTGGAACGGCGACTGCGAGCCAGGCCTAATCACCCAACATCAGCGCCCGACCTAACTAATGCTATTGTGGCTGAATGGAAGCAAGTCCCCGCAGCAATGTTCCAACATCTAGTGGAAAGCCCTCCCAGAAGGAGGTTGACATAGCAGCAAAGGGGGGGGACCAACTCCATATTAATGCCAATGATTTTAGAATGAGATGTTGGATGAGCAGGTGTCCACATACTTTTGGTCAAGTAGTGTATATAAACACACAATATATTTACACAGATACACACACATCACTGTCCGTACTTCAACTACCACAGAATATCATGGATCTTTACACAGACCCACTCACATCAACGTCAGTAACTTCTGCTACCTCGTATTGTTACACAGTCAGCTTGCCTCCTCTCCACAAGGCAACAGCTGTTCATGCTTTTGACACCATCGTTTCTACAACCAGAGATAATGACCATTTACACATTGGAATATAGAACTATCTCCAGAAAGATCTAGAAGGCAGATGACATCATGCTGCTGACATCACAGACTGCTGAAATCAATTAAATCCCCCCCAAAAAACATTCCCACTGATCATCCAGCTCTGGTCCTACCTGTTTTGAGTTTATCCACCCGCCCAAAGTGCCAGAAGGATTTGGTGTTCCCTGAGCGGGAGCTGGGGTTTGGACCAGGTTTAGAGCCTGAACGGGGGTCAGGGTTGAGGTGTGAAGAGGGTCTGTTGTGGGCTTCAGGGACCCTCTTCTTGTTCTTGTGGACGCTGTTCCCCATGGTGAAGGAATCCGGGGTAATCCTCACCCCCTACATGGGGTCTAGAGTCCAGGTGAAGGAGGTGTCCCAAAAGGCAACATCTGGATAGTCCCTCTTCAAGAGCTCACACCCCCTTGGTCCTCGAACTAACACCCCCCTGGTTCTGGAACTCACACCCCCCTGGTCCTGGAACTCACACCCCCCTGGCCCTGGAACTCACACCCCCCTGGTCCTGGAACTCACACCCCCCTGGCCCTGGAACTCACACCCCCCCTGGTCCTGGAGCTCACACCCCCCTGGTCCTGGAGCTCACACCCCCCTGGTCCTGGAACTAACACCCCCTTGGTCCTGGAACTCACACCCCCCTGGTCCTGGAACTCACACACAGTCACAAACAGTTTAGCATACACACACTACTGGAAAAACTCACTCAAACACTCAATCCCATGCTTTGTCATGCCTTCCCTGTTTTCACTAAATACACATTCGTGTTGCTCTAAATCTGGCTAGACACTCACTCATACACTCACACTCCACATTACCCTAGCAAACAAACACACACTCCACATCACCCTAGTAAACAAACACACACTCCACATCACCCTAGTAAACAAACACACACTCCCACAGTTCCAGCTACACACCAACACACTGACACAGTTCCAGCCTGAGAACCACCACACACCTACCCTCACAACCTCATCGCTACGCCTGTCACACAAATAAGCTGCTTACACACTCTCTCTCACAAACACACTGCTCACTGTTCCTTGCGCACACACTCTCCCAGTCCAATACACCCAGCAGCAGTGACCGTACTGATCCACTCAGCAAGCCTGTCTGTGTGTGCCCCTCCCACTCTCTCCCTCTCTCTCTCGCACTCTCTCTCTCTCTCTCTCTCTCACTCTCTCTCGCACTCTCTCTCACTCTCTCTCTCTCACTCTCTCTCACGCTCTCTCTCTGTCTCTCTCACTGTCTCTCTCTGTCTGTCTCTCTCTCTCTCTCTCTCTGTGTCTCTCTCTTTCTCTCTCTCTCTCTCTCTCTCTCTCTTCTCTCTCTGTTTCTCCCTCTCTCTGTCTCCCTCCCTCCCGTCTCTCTGTTTATGTCTCTGACACAGTTTTGTCCTTTTCTCTCGGTGTGTGGACTCTCTCCACTTCTTCTGTCTGTTTTCTGGATGTTTTCATCTATGGTCATTATTTTATTTGCTCTCTATTCTCTGAAGAGAGGATCCACAAACTACTCCAGTGTTTACTCAGACCAGAACAGCTCATCTGTCTGTCAAGCTGTACACAACAACACCTCGAACAGGTTGTGTGTCTGTCAAACTAGACTACACAACAACACCTAGAACAGGTTGTGTGTCTGTCAAACTAGACTACACAACAACACCTAGAACAGGTTGTGGGTCTGTCAAACTAGACTACACAACAACACCTAGAACAGGTTGTGGGTCTGTCAAACTAGACTACACAACAACACCTAGAACAGGTTGTGTGTCTGTCAAACTAGACTACACAACAACACCTCGAACAGGTTGTGTGTCTGTCAAACTAGACTACACAACAACACCTAGAACAGGTTGTGTGTCTGTCAAACTAGACTACACAACAACACCTAGAACAGGTTGTGTGTCTGTCAAACTAGACTACACAACAAACATGACGAACAGGTTGTGGGTCTGTCAAACTAGACTACACAACAACACCTAGAACAGGTTGTGTGTCTGTCAAACTAGACTACACAACAACACCTCGAACAGGTTGTGTGTCTGTCAAACTAGACTACACAACAACACCTAGAACAGGTTGTGTGTCTGTCAAACTAGACTACACAACAACACCTCGAACAGGTTGTGTGTCTGTCAAACTAGACTACACAACAACACCTCGAACAGGTTGTGTGTCTGTCAAACTAGACTACACAACAACACCTAGAACAGGTTGTGGGTCTGTCAAACTAGACTACACAACAACACCTAGAACAGGTTGTGTGTCTGTCAAACTAGACTACACAACAACACCTAGAACAGGTTGTGTGTCTGTCAAACTAGACTACACAACAACACCTAGAACAGGTTGTGGGTCTGTCAAACTAGACTACACAACAAACATGACGAACATCTCCTGTCAACACAGACTGTGATAAAGGGAAGACACAAACACATGACCTTTTTACCCAGTAAAACTATTACCCTATTAACCTATTAAACTATTAAACTATTACCCTATTAACCTATTAAACTATTAAACTATTACCCTATTAACCTATTAACCTATTAAACTATTAAACTATTACCCTATTAACCTATTAAACTATTAAACTATTACCCTATTAACCTATTACCTTATTAAACTATTACCTTATTAAACTATTACCCTATTCAACTATTACCCTATTAAACTATTAAACTATTAAACTATTACCCTATTCAACTATTACCCTATTAAACTATTACCCTATTAAACTATTAAACTATTAAACTATTACCCTATTAAACTATTAAACTATTAAACTATTAAACTATTACCCTATTAAACTATTACCCTATTAAACTATTACCCTATTAAACTATTACCCTATTAAACTATTACCCTATTAAACTATTACCCTATTAAACTATTACCCTATTAAACTATTACCCTATTAAACTATTACCCTATTAAACTATTACCCTATTAAACTATTAAACTATTAAACTATTACCCTATTAAACTATTACCCTATTAAACTATTACCCTATTAAACTATTACCCTATTAAACTATTACCCTATTAAACTATTACCCTATTTAACTATTAAACTATTAACCTATCAAACTATTACCCTATTCAACTATTACCCTATTTAACTATTAAACTATTAACCTATTAAACTATTAAACTATTAACCTATCAAACTATTAACCTATCAAACTATTACCCTATTCAACTATTACCCTATTTAACTATTAAACTATTAACCTGTTTAACTATTAAACTATTAACCTATCAAACTATTAACCTATCAAACTATTACCCTATTCAACTATTACCCTATTTAACTATTAAACTATTAACCTATTAAACTATTAAACTATTAACCTATCAAACTATTACCCTATTCAACTATTACCCTATTTAACTATTAAACTATTAAACTATTAACCTATCAAACTATTAACCTATCAAACTATTACCCTATTCAACTATTACCCTATTTAACTATTAAACTATTAACCTATTAAACTATTAAACTATTAACCTATCAAACTATTAACCTATCAAACTATTACCCTATTCAACTATTACCCTATTTAACTATTAAACTATTAACCTGTTTAACTATTAAACTATTAACCTATCAAACTATTAACCTATCAAACTATTACCCTATTCAACTATTACCCTATTTAACTATTAAACTATTAACCTATTAAACTATTAAACTATTAACCTATCAAACTATTACCCTATTCAACTATTACCCTATTTAACTATTAAACTATTAAACTATTAACCTATCAAACTATTAACCTATCAAACTATTACCCTATTCAACTATTACCCTATTTAACTATTAAACTATTAACCTATTAAACTATTAAACTATTAACCTATCAAACTATTAACCTATCAAACTATTACCCTATTCAACTATTACCCTACTTAACTATTAAACTATTAACCTATTAAACTATTAAACTATTCAACTATTTAACTATTAAACTATTACCCTATTTAACTATTAAACTATTAACCTATTAAACTATTATACTATTAGCCCATTAAACTATTAACCTATTACACTATTAGCCCATTAAACTATTAACCTATTACACTATTTAACTATTACACTATTAGCCCATTAAACTATTAACCTATTACACTATTTAACTATTAAACTATTAGCCCATTAAACTATTAACCTATTACACTATTTAACTATTAAACTATTAGCCCATTAAACTATTAACCTATTACACTATTTAACTATTAAACTATTAGCCCATTAAACTATTAACCTATCAAACTATTAACCTATTAAACTATTACCCTATTACCCTATTAAACTAATAAACTATTACCCTATTAAACAATTACAATATTAAACAATTAACCTATTAAACAATTACCCTATTAAACTATTAAACTATTACCCTACTAAACGATTAAGCTATTACCCTATTAAACTATTAAACTATTACCCTACTAAACTATTAAGCTATTACCCTATTAAACTATTATCATATTAAGCTATTACCCTATTAAACTATTATCATATAACACTTTTACCATTAAAAAACTTTCCCAGGCTGTGTCACAACCAGCCTTGAGACCCATAGAGAGGCGCACAATTGGCTCAGCATTTTCTGGGTTAGGGGAGGGTTTGGCAAAGAGGGGCTTTACTCGACTCATCGCGACTCCTTGTGGTAGGCCGGTCGTCAGTTGAACGATGTTTCCTCCGACACATTGGTGCCTCCAGGTTTTGAGGTTTTAGCGAATCATGTTTCGACCACTCCCAGGCCCGTTGGGGAGTTTCAGCGACGAGACAAGATGGGAGAAGAAAAAAAAGTATGACCAACGTAAATAATATTGTGGCAAACTGGCTCAGAGTAAGATCCTACATCTGTAGCTACAACATGGTCATGGTCATCATGGTGATTCATATAACGTTGCTATATCATGACCCTTCTGCCTGATGTTTATCCTATAGTCCAGCCCAGCAGCTGTTGAGTACAGGCTGTGATAAGGAAGAGATTTACAGTGAGCCACTAGAAGGGCGGAGAAGAGGTGGAGGGGCGGTAGTGGAGAGGAACTGGAGAGATTGAGAGGGGGATTTACAAACCTCAATTTTACAGGCCTACGGATAGTTCAGCTATTTACCGTAAGGTTAATATGAGATTAGGAGAGATGGGACAGTGACATAGGAGAGAGAAAGAAAGAGAAGAGAGAGAGAGGAGAGAGAGGAGAGAGGAGAGAGGAGAGAAGAGAGAGGAGAGAGGAGAGAAGAGAGAGGAGAGAGAGAGAGGAGAGAAGAGAGAAGGGAGAAGGGAGAAGGGAGAGATAGAAGAAAGAGAGATATAGAGAGGGGAGAGAGAGAGAGAGAGAGGAGAGAGTGAGAGGAGAGAAGAGAGAGAGAGGAGAGAAGAGAGAGAGAGAGAACATCAACTAGAGAGAGGAGAGAAGAGAGAGAGGGGAGAGAGAGAGGAGAGAGAAGAGAGAGAGAGGAGAGAGAAGAGAGAGAGAGAGGGAGAGAGAGAGAGAGAGAGAGAGAGAGAGAGAGAGAGAGAGAGAGGAGAGAGAGAGGAGAGAGGAGAGAGAGAGAACATCCACTAGAGAGAGAGTCCTGTACACTACTGTTAATGGTAATGGATCCTGTATAAACGGATCCCACAGAGTGAGGCTGTCCATTAGTATACTAACATAACAACCACTCCCATTACACTGACTGTTAGATGGAACACAATTAGAGCCAGGAGTTTTTCTTGATCAAGTAACTGATCTGGCAAACAACATGTGATGGGAGAGAAAGAGAGAAAAATAGAGAGAGGAGGAGAGAGAAAGAGAGAGGAAGCTAGAGAAAGAGAAACTGACAGTGTTATTCTAACAGTCTGGTTTATGACTCCATACGTCAGCAAAACAACATGTCAGACATGCCCCAGATACTCCCATAAGATAGATGGTGAGTGAGTGAGTGAGTGAGTGAGTGAGTGAGTGAGTGAGTGAGTGAGTGAGTGTGTGTGTGTGTGTGTGTGTGTGTTTGTAAATGTGGCATTATGGCTAAAGTTTAAGTGCGTGAGGGTGTGTGTAGAATGTAGACTAGTCGTCTAGGTATGCAGCCGTCACCAGGGAAAGGTGTTGTCAGGGTAACCATCAGTGGGGCACGGCCTCAGGACAGGATTAGGAATTCTACCTCTCCCTCTGTGTCTGTCTGTGTCTGTGTCTGTGTGTGTGTGTGTGTGTGTGTGTGTGTGTGTGTGTGTGTGTGTGTGTGTGTGTGTGTGTGTGTGTGTGTGTGTGTGTGTGTGTGTGTGTGTGTGTGTGTGTGTGTGTGTGTGTGTGTGTTTTTGTGGCTCTTGTCTAGGCCTGAGATAACCTACCCAACACTCCCACCTAGTGGTTAACTGAGGTCACAAACTGAACTGATTGTTTCAGCAAGGAACACTGACCTTTACAGTCCTCTGAGGACATATCTGTAAGATAATTTCTGACTAAAACAGCCTTGCCATCACACACACACACACACACACATTCCATCTACCTGGCCCCCGGATTAGTTGAATCGAGCCAATTTGCTGAATGGGGCTGAATGGAACCACAAAATAGCTAAGGATCATGGTGAAATTGGCCGTAACTTGCAAAGGATCATGGCCGATGTAGTCATTTTCATCCAGCCTGAGAGAATCAAGCTGGTTGTTCTTAGGGCTAGGCCCCTTTTTTTCTTCACTTCCTGTCTGAATGACGTGCCCAAAGTAAACTGCCTGTTACTCAGGCCCTGAAGCCAGGATATGTATATAATTGGTACCATTGGAAAGAAAACACTTTGAAGTTTGTAGAAATGTTAAAATAAGGTAGGAGAATATAACACAATAGATATAGTAGGAGAAAATCTAAAGAAAAACCAACCGGAAATTCTTTTTTTTGAGAGAGAGACCATCCTCTTAGAATGGCAAGTATAAGGTCATATTGAAAATTATCTCCCTGGATGCAATTCCTATGCCTTCCACAGGGTGTCAGCAGTCTATGTTCAAGGTTTCAGGCTTGTAACTTCAAAAACAATAAGAAATTTCAGTTTTAGCAGAAGGACACAGTCATGGAAATTACACACCTGTTAAAATCGGTTTCCTATTGAAAATACTTCTTTCCGTAAGAAATATTATAGTTTCATTACATTTAGGGTATCTGAGGAGTAAATACAAATGCATTTTGACTTGTTGAAAACAAATTTTTAGGGTAGATTTTCAAATTCCTTTCTCTGCATGTTGAACAAGTGGATTACTCAAATCGACGGCGCCAACTAAACAGACTTTTTGGGATATAAAGAAGGATTTTATCTAACAAAACAACACTACATGTTATAGCTGGGACCCTTTGAATGACAAATCAGAGGACGATTTTCAAAAAATAAGTGAATATTTCATCGTTATTTGTCAATGTTTGAAACCTGTGCCGGTGGAAAAATATTTTGATGTCGTGCGCTGTCCTCATACAATTGCATGGCATGTTTTTACTGTAATAGCTACTGTAAATCGGACAGTGCAGTTAGATTAACAAGAATTTAAGCTTTCAGCTGATATAAGACACTTATATGTACATAAATGTTTAAAATCCATAATATTTATGATTATTTATTTGAATTGCGCAGCCTCCAGTTTCACCAGAAGTTGTCCTGCTAGCGGGACTCTTATCCTTAATTAATGTAAATGAACCCGATGCTAGCCTACTGTTAAACCTTTGGTTAAGAGCTCAGCAGAAGGTTAAAGTTCAGCGTTATCTACATCCTGGCAAGGTCAACATGGAGTAGAAGGTTAAAGTTCAGCGTTACCTAGAACCTGGCCAGGTCAACATGGAGTAGAAGGTTAAAGTTCAGCGTTACCTAGATCCTGGCAAGGTCAACATGGAGCAGAAGGTTAAAGTTCAGCATTACCTAGATCCTGGCAAGGTCAACATGGAGTAGAAGGTTAAAGTTCAGCGTTACCTAGATCCTGGCCAGGTCAACATTGGAAAACAAAACGGACAGAAAAAATAAACTATGATAATCAGAATTACGACTGATTTACCGGCAACAATGACGATTAGACTTTTCAGAATGACGATTTGTACTGTTAAATACAGAAAATGCTGACGTGTCAAATCATACTCACATTTGCTCACAGTTAAGTTCCCTATCATATGACCATGGTCCTTACACCTGAAAATTAAAGGTTACTTGGCTACCATCACAACAGCCGATCACAACTTGATTAGGCAGGATTGGATTACCCCATTAGAATAAAGATGACTATATATAAATTACAAAATTATTTTATGTCCATTCTGTATTTTGATATGATTATAGACAATCTGCATCATTTGTGCAACTGTATCATTTTGTCATCATCGAAACCTCAGACATACGATGTAGTTTGGAATTCAACATGATTATTTTAATTGCATTCTAAATTGATATTTCAAACATAGTTTGAGTTCAATCCTCCATCCTCTGTTCTCCACTCTGCCATCCTCTGGTCTCCATTCAGTCATCCTCTGTTCTCCACTCTGTCATCCTCTGTTCTCCACTCTGCCATCCTCTGGTCTCCACTCTGTCATCCTCTGGTCTCCACTCTGTCATCCTCTGGTCTCCACTAGGCTACCTGCTGCCCCTTTAATATATATATGGTTTCCACAGGAGGTTGTGTGTGTTTTTGAATGTGCGTACACGTGTGTTTGTGTGTCAAGAGAGTTAAACCTAAGAGTTGATGACTATCTTGCTTGAGAACATCAGACGAACTGAAATCAGACGAATCAGACGATCTGAAATCAGACGAACTGAAATCAGACGAACTGAAATCAGACAAACTGAAATCAGACGAACTGAAATCAGACGAACTGAAATCAGACGAACTGAAATCAGACAAACTGAAATCAGACTAAGTGAAAGCCAAAGTGTGACACATCAACTACTAGTCTATTGACAAAATACTGTATTCAGTGTTAATTAGGTTGGGGACAACATACTGTATTCAGTGTTAATGAGGTTGGGGACAACATACTGTATTCAGTGTTAATTAGGTTGGGGACAACATACTGTATTCAGTGTTAATGAGGTTGGGGACAACATACTGTATTCAGTGTTAATGAGGTTGGGGACAACATACTGTATTCTGTGTTAATGAGGTTGGGGACAACATACTGTATTCAGTGTTAATGAGGTTGGGGACAACATACTGTATTCAGTGTTAATGAGGTTGGGGACAACATACTGTATTCAGTGTTAATGAGGTTGGGGACAACATACTGTATTCAGTGTTAATGAGGTTGGGGACAACATACTGTATTCAGTGTTAATGAGGTTGGGGACAACATACTGTATTCAGTGTTAATGAGGTTGGGACAACTGTAGTGTATGAGGTGGGACAACATACTGTATTCAGTGTTAATGAGGTTGGGGACAACATACTGTATTCAGTGTTAATGAGGTTGGGGACAACATACTGTATTCAGTGTTAATGAGGTTTGGGACAACATACTGTATTCAGTGTTAATTAGGTTGGGGACAACATACTGTATTCAGTGTTAATTAGGTTGGGGACAACATACTGTATTCAGTGTTAATTAGGTTGGGGACAACATACTGTATTCAGTGTTAATTAGGTTGGGGACAACATACTGTATTCAGTGTTAATGAGGTTGGGGACAACATACTGTATTCAGTGTTAATGAGGTTGGGGACAACATACTGTATTCTGTGTTAATGAGGTTGGGGACAACATACTGTATTCAGTGTTAATTAGGTTGGGGACAACATACTGTATTCAGTGTTAATGAGGTTGGGGACAACATACTGTATTCAGTGTTAATTAGGTTGGGGACAACATACGTATTCAGTGTTAATTAGGTTGGGGACAACATACTGTATTCTGTGTTAATGAGGTTGGGGACAACATACTGTATTCAGTGTTAATTAGGTTGGGGACAACATACTGTATTCTGTGTTAATGAGGTTGGGGACAACATACTGTATTCAGTGTTAATTAGGTTGGGGACAACATACTGTATTCAGTGTTAATTAGGTTGGGGACAACATACTGTATTCAGTGTTAATTAGGTTGGGGACAACATACTGTATTCAGTGTTAATTAGGTTGGGGACAACATACTGTATTCAGTGTTAATGAGGTTGGGGACAACATACTGTATTCAGTGTTAATGAGGTTGGGGACAACATACTGTATTCTGTGTTAATGAGGTTGGGGACAACATACTGTATTCAGTGTTAATGAGGTTGGGGACAACATACTGTATTCAGTGTTAATGAGGTTGGGGACAACATACTGTATTCAGTGTTAATGAGGTTGGGGACAACATACTGTATTCAGTGTTAATGAGGTTGGGGACAACATACTGTATTCAGTGTTAATGAGGTTGGGGACAACATACTGTATTCAGTGTTAATGAGGTTGGGGACAACATACTGTATTCAGTGTTAATGAGGTTGGGGACAACATACTGTATTCAGTGTTAATGAGGTTGGGGACAACATACTGTATTCAGTGTTAATGAGGTTGGGGACAACATACTGTATTCAGTGTTAATGAGGTTTGGGACAACATACTGTATTCAGTGTTAATTAGGTTGGGGACAACATACTGTATTCAGTGTTAATTAGGTTGGGGACAACATACTGTATTCAGTGTTAATGAGGTTGGGGACAACATACTGTATTCAGTGTTAATTAGGTTGGGGACAGCATACTGTATTCAGTGTTAATGAGGTTGGGGACAACATACTGTATTCAGTGTTAATGAGGTTGGGGACAACATACTGTATTCTGTGTTAATGAGGTTGGGGACAACATACTGTATTCAGTGTTAATTAGGTTGGGGACAACATACTGTATTCAGTGTTAATGAGGTTGGGGACAACATACTGTATTCAGTGTTAATTAGGTTGAGGACAACATACTGTATTCAGTGTTAATGAGGTTGGGGACAACATACTGTATTCAGTGTTAATGAGGTTGGGGACAACATACTGTATTCAGTGTTAATGAGGTTGGGGACAACATACTGTATTCAGTGTTAATGAGGTTGGGGACAACATACTGTATTCAGTGTTAATGAGGTTGGGGACAACATACTGTATTCAGTGTTAATTAGGTTGGGGACAACATACTCTATTCAGTGTTAATGAGGTTGGGGACAACATACTGTATTCAGTGTTAATGAGGTTGGGGACAACATACTGTATTCAGTGTTAATTAGGTTGGGGAAAACATACTGTATTCAGTGTTAATGAGGTTGGGGACAACATACTGTATTCAGTGTTAATGAGGTTGGGGACAACATACTGTATTCAGTGTTAATTAGGTTGGGGACAACATACTGTATTCAGTGTTAATTAGGTTGGGGACAACATACTGTATTCAGTGTTAATTAGGTTGGGGACAACATACTGTATTCAGTGTTAATTAGGTTGGGGACAACATACTGTATTCTGTGTTAATGAGGTTGGGGACAACATCTCCTTCTCTATAGCAGGTTTCTGCATGTCTTGTAGCTGAATGGAACGTGACCTATCTGAAGCATTCCGTGTCACCCGGGCCCTTTGTGGCATCACACCCTGCTTCTTTATTACCTAGTGTGTGTGTGTGTGTGTGTGTGTGTGTGTGTGTGTGTGTGTGTGTGTGTGTGTTCGTCTGCACATGTGTTAGATGTATTGAATGGCGTGGGTATACTGTGCAGTGAGAGCATTTTAACCTTCCACTTCATTAAACATTCAAACTATTCTCTCTCCTCACTGTGACCTCTTATCTTTCCACTGTGACCTCTTCTCTCTCCACTGTGACCTCTTCTCTCCTCACTGTGACCTCTTCTCTCTCCACTGTGACCTCTTCTCTCTCCACTGTGACCTCTTCTTCTCTTTCCACTGTGATCTCTTCTCTCTCCTCACTGTGACCTCTTCTCTTTCCACTGTGACCTCTTTCCACTGTGACCTCTTCTTCTCTTTCCACTGTGACCTCTTCTCTCTCCACTGTGACCTCTTCTCTCTCCACTGTGACCTCTTCTCTCTCCACTGTGACCTCTTTCCACTGTGACCTCTTCTCTCTCCACTGTGACCTCTTCTCTTTCCACTGTGACCTCTTCTCTCTCCACTGTGACCTCTTCTCTCTCCACTGTGACCTCTTCTCTCTCCACTGTGACCTCTTCTCTCTCCACTGTGACCTCTTCTCTTTCCTCTGTGACCTCTTCTCTCTCCACTGTGACCTCTTCTCTCTCCACTGTGACCTCTTCTCTCTCCACTGTGACCTCTTTCCACTGTGACCTCTTCTCTCTCCACTGTGACTTCTTCTCTCTCCACTGTGACCTCTTCTCTCTCCACTGTGACCTCTTCTCTCTCCACTGTGACCTCTTCTCTCTCCACTGTGACCTCTTTCCACTGAGACCTCTTCTCTCTCCACTGTGACCTCTTCTCTTTCCACGGTGATCTCCACACATTTATTTTCTTTCCTGTTCCCTCTCTCTCTTGTTCAAGATACACTGTACAACAGAGATATAGACAGCATATATAGTTCACACAAGTTAAGTGTACCTCATCCACCTACTCTTTATAGTACATAGTCGAGGAAATGTCTGTACCCATACACACTCATTATACAACACAAAGTGCCCCTTGACGCAAAGATAAAACAAACACACGGAAGCAAACGTGCACTCACAGAAATAGAGTTGTATTTACAAGCGTGCACACACGTGCACATACACATGCACACCAGGCCACACAGATGTGCCTGACAGCAGCTGAGTGAGAGCTGAGGTTGAATAAACTAAAAACCTGCTCTGTCCAGAAACAGTGAATACCAGGGATTGAGAACAAAAATGACCTCACCACAAAGTCATCCTGCCAGTGGGCCAGTAGGTGTGGGCTACATTGGTCAGACAGTAGGTGGTTTAGAGGGGGCCACATTGAAAAAACAAAATGAAAAAAAAAAACAATAACCTCCATTTATATATAAAAGTAAATTACACAAAACAAATGCAACCACATTCTTATAGAGAAAGGCTCTCCCAAACTATGGAGGAGTTAGTCACTATGGAGGAGTTAGTCACTATGGAGGAGTTAGTCACTATGGAGGAGTTAGTCACTATGGAGGAGTTAGTCTCTATGGAGGAGTTAGTCACTATGGAGGAGTTAGTCACTATGGAGGAGTTAGTCACTATGGAGGAGTTAGTCACTATGGAGGAGTTAGTCACTATGAAGGAGTTAGTCACTATGGAGGAGTTAGTCACTATGGAGGAGTTAGTCACTATGGAGGAGTTAGTCACTATGGAGGAGTTAGTCTCTATGGAGGAGTTAGTCACTATGGAGGAGTTAGTCACTATGGAGGAGTTAGTCACTATGGAGGAGTTAGTCTCTATGGAGGAGTTAGTCACTATGGAGGAGTTAGTCTCTATGGAGGAGTTAGTCTCTACGGAGGAGTTAGTCTCTATGGAGGAGTTAGTCACTATGGAGGAGTTAGTCAGTATGGAGGAGTTAGTCACTATGGAGGAGTTAGTCTCTACGGAGGAGTTAGTCACTATGGAGGAGATAGTCAGTATGGAGAGCAAGTCACTATGTAGGAGTTAGTCACTATGAAGGAGTTAGTCAGTATGGAGAGCAGGTCACTATTGGAGAGTTAGTCACTATGTAGGAGTTAGTCTGTATGGAGGAGTTTGTCTGTATGGAGGAGCAAGTCGCTATGTAGAAGTTAGTTATAATGAATAGGGAGTGATAACTTTTTGGCTCTGAGTGAACGAGAGAGGGAGACAGTGAAAACTATCTCTGAATGAAAGAGAGAGAGATGGGACAGTGATAAATATCTCTGAATGAAAGAGAGAGAGAGATGGGACAGTGATAACTGTCTCTGAATGAAAGAGAGGGAGATGGGACAGTGATAACTATCTCTGAATGAAAGAGAGAGAGATGGGACAGTGATAACTATCTCTGAATGAAAGAGAGAGAGATGGGACAGTGATAACTATCTCTGAATGAAAGAGAGAGAGGGGGAGGGGGACAGTATCACGAGCTCTGAGTCAAAGAGAGAGGGGACATTGAAAGGATAACAAAAAAGAGTTAAAAAATAAAGAGGGAGAGATGTCTTTGCCATTCAGGGAAGTGTGTGTTTTGTGTGTGTGTGTGTGTGTGTGTGTGCGTGCGTGCGTGCGTGTGTGTGTGCGCGCGCACACGTCCATGCATGAATGTGTGTGGGTAGTGTTCTAATTAAAAATGTATTTGAAGATCATTCCCTCTCTGAGTCTCTCTTCTCTGAATAAGGCTTCATGTTCCTATGTAATCTCTCCCCTCTGAATAAAGCTTTGTGTTTCTATGTCATCTATCCTTTCATGAAGAAAGCTTTGTGTTCCTATGTAATCTCTCCTCTCTAAACGACACAACAGTGGTAGGCCTGATCACCGACAACGATGAGACGGCCTGTAGGGAGGAGGTCAGAGACATGGCAGTGTGGTGCCAGGACAACAACCTCTCCGTCAATGTGAGCAAGACAAAGGAGCTGATCGTGGACTACAGGAAAAGGCGGGCCGAACAGGCCCCCATTAACATCGACGGGGCTGGAGTGGAGCGGGTCGAGAGCTTCAAGTTCCTTGGTGTCCACATCACCAACGAACTATCTTGGTCCAAACACACCAAGACAGTCATGAAGAGGGCACAACAAAACCTTTTCCCCCTCAGGAGACTGAAAAGATTTGGCATGGGTCCCCAGATCCTCAAAAGGTTCTACAGCTGCACCATCGAGAGCATCCTGACCGGTTGCATCACCACCTGGTATGGCAACTGCTCGGCATCTGACCGTAAGGCGCTACAGAGGGTAGTGCGTATGGCCCAGTACATCACTGGGGCCAAGCTTCCTGCCATCCAGGACCTACATAATAGGCGGTGTCAGAGGAAGGCCCAAAGATTTGTCAGAGACTCCAGTCACCCAAGTTATAGGCTGTTCTCTCTGCTACCGCACGGCAAGCGGTACCGGAGCGCCACGTCTAGGACCAAAAGGCTCCTCAACAGCTTCTACCCCCAAGCCATGAGACTGCTGAACAATTCATAAAATCACCACCGGACTATTTACATTGACCCCCCCCCCCCCTAACCTGTAGCCCCGCACACTGACTTGGTATCGGTACCCCCTGTATATAGCCTCCACATTGACTCTGTACCGGTACCCCCCTGTATATAGCCTCCACACTGACTCGGTACCGGTGCCCCCTGTATATAGCCTCCACACTGACTCTGTACCGGTACCCCCTGTATATAGCCTCCACATTGACTCTGTACCGGTACGCCCTGTATATAGCCTCCACATTGACTCTGTACCGGTACCCCCTGTATATAGCCTCCACATTGACTCTGTACCGGTACCCCCTGTATATAGCCCTCCACATTGACTCTGTACCGTAACACCCTGTATATAGCCTCCACATTGACTCTGTACCGGTACCCCCTGTATATAGCCTCCACATTGACTCTGTACCGGTACCCCCTGTATATAGCCTCCACATTGACTCTGTACCGGTACCCCCGTATATAGCCTCCACATTGACTCTGTACCGGTACCCCCTGTATATAGCCTCCACATTGACTCTGTACCGGTACCCCCTGTATATAGCCTCCACATTGACTCTGTACCGGTACCCCCCTGTATATAGCCTCCACATTGACTCTGTACCGGTACCCCCTGTATGTAGCCTCCACATTGACTCTGTACCGGTACCCCCTGTATATAGCCTCTACATTGACTCTGTACCGGTACCCCCCTGTATATAGCCTCCACATTGACTCTGTACCGGTACCCCCCTGTATATAGCCTCCACACTGACTCTGTACCGGTACCCCCTGTATATAGCCTCCACATTGACTCTGTACCGGTACCCCCTGTATATAGCCTCCACATTGACTCTGTACCGGTACCCCCTGTATATAGCCTCCACATTGACTCTGTACCAGTAGCCCCTGTATATAGCCTCCACATTGACTCTGTACCGGTACCCCTGTATATAGCCTCCACATTGACTCTGTACGGTACCCCTGTATAGCCTACATCATTGACTCTGTACGTAACCCTGTATATAGCCTCCACATTGACTCTGTACCGTAACACCCTGTATATAGCCTCCACATTGACTCTGTACCGGTACACCCTGTATATAGCCTCCACATGACTCTGTACCGGTACCCCCCTGTATATAGCCTCCACATTGACTCTGTACCGGTACCCCCTGTATATAGCCTCCACATTGACTCTGTACCGGTACCCCCTGTATATAGCCTCCACATTGACTCTGTACCGGTACCCCCTGTATATAGCCTCCACATTGACTCTGTACCGGTACCCCCTGTATATAGCCTCCACATTGACTCTGTACCGGTACCCCCTGTATATAGCCTCCACATTGACTCTGTACCGGTACCCCCCTGTATATAGCCTCCACATTGACTCTGTACCGGTACCCCCCTGTATATAGCCTCCACACTGACTCTGTACCGGTACCCCCTGTATATAGCCTCCACATTGACTCTGTACCGGTACCCCCCTGTATATAGCCTCCACATTGACTCTGTACCGGTACCCCCTGTATATAGCCTCCACATTGACTCTGTACCGGTACCCCCTGTCTATAGCCTCCACATTGACTCTGTACCGGTACCCCCTGTATATAGCCTCCACATTGACTCTGTACCGGTACCCCCTGTATATAGCCTCCACATTGACTCTGTACCGGTACCCCCTGTCTATAGCCTCCACATTGACTCTGTACCGGTACCCCCTGTATATAGCCTCCACATTGACTCTATACCGGTACCCCCCTGTATATAGCCTCCACATTGACTCTGTACCGGTACCCCCTGTATATAGCCTCCACATTGACTCTATACCGGTACCCCCTGTATATAGCCTCCACATTGACTCTGTACCGTAACACCCTGTATATAGCCTCCACATTGACTCGGTTCCCGGTGCCCCCTGTATATAGCCTCCACATTGACTCTGTACCGGTACCTCCTGTATATAGCCTCCACATTGACTCTGTACCGTAACACCCTGTATATAGCCTCCACATTGACTCTGTACCGGTACCCCCTGTATATAGCCTCCACATTGACTCTGTACCGGTACCCCCCTGTATATAGCCTCCACATTGACTCTGTACCGGTACCCCCTGTATATAGCCTCCACACTGACTCTGTACCGGTACCCCCTGTATATAGCCTCCACATTGACTCTGTACCGTAACACCCTGTATATAGCCTCCACATTGACTCGGTACCGGTACCCCCTGTATATAGCCTCCACATTGACTCTGTACCGGTACCCCCTGTATATAGCCTCCACATTGACTCTGTACCGGTACCCCCTGTATATAGCCTCCACACTGACTCTGTACCGGTACCCCCTGTATATAGCCTCCACATTGACTCTGTACCGGTACCCCCTGTATATAGCCTCCACATTGACTCTGTACCGGTACCCCCCTGTATATAGCCTCCACATTGACTGTATGAAGCCTCATTATTGTTATTCTTATTGTGTTACTTTTTATTATTACTTTTTATTTTAGCCTACTTGGTAAATATTTTCTTAACTCTTCTTGAACTGCGCTGTTGGTTAAGGGCTTGTAAGTAAGCATTTCACGGTAAAGTCTACACTTGTTGTATTCGGCGCATGTGACAAATAAAGTTCGATTTATTTTTTTAAATAAAGCTTTGTGTTCCTAACCTCTCCTCTCTGAATAAGGCTTTGTGTTCCTAACCTCTCCTCTCTGAATAAAGCTTTGTGTTCCTATATAATCTCTCCTCTCTGAATAAAGCTTTGTGTTCCTACATAATCTCTCCTCTCTGAATAAGGCTTTGTGTTCCTATATAATCTCTCCTCTCTGAATAAGGCTTTGTGTTCCTATATAATCTCTCCTCTCTGAATAAAGCTTTGTGTTCCTACATAATCTCTCCTCTCTGAATAAGGCTTTGTGTTCCTATATAATCTCTCCTCTCTGAATAGGGCTTTGTGTTCCTAACCTCTCCTCTCTGAAAAAGGCTTTGTGTTCCTATGTGATCTCTCCTCTCTGAATAAAGCTTTGTGTTCCTATATAATCTCTTCTCTCTGAATAAGGCTTTGTGTTCCTATATAATCTCTCCTCTCTGAATAAGGCTTTGTGTTCCTATATAATCTCTCCTCTCTGAATAAGGCTTTGTGTTCCTATATAATCTCTTCTCTCTGAATAAGGGTTTGTGTTCCTATATAATCTCTCCTCTCTGAATAAGGCTTTGTGTTCCTATGTAATCTCTTCTCTCTGAATAAGGCTTTGTGTTCCTATATAATCTCTCCTCTCCATTACATAACTCTGGACACAAACTGGCAAAAATATTTTCTTAACTCTTCTTGAACTGCGCTGTTGGTTAAGGGCTTGTAAGTAAGCATTTCACGGTAAAGTCTACACTTGTTGTATTCGGCGCATGTGACAAATAAAGTTAGATTAATTTTTTTAAATAAAGCTTTGTGTTCCTAATCTCTCCTCTCTGAATAAGGCTTTGTGTTCCTAACCTCTCCTCTCTGAATAAAGCTTTGTGTTCCTACATAATCTCTCCTCTCTGAATAAAGCTTTGTGTTCCTATATAATCTCTCCTCTCTGAATAAGGCTTTGTGTTCCTATATAATCTCTCCTCTCTGAATAGGGCTTTGTGTTCCTAACCTCTCCTCTCTGAAAAAGGCTTTGTGTTCCTATGTAATCTCTCCTCTCTGAATAAAGCTTTGTGTTCCTATATAATCTCTTCTCTCTGAATAAGGCTTTGTGTTCCTATATAATCTCTCCTCTCTGAATAAGGCTTTGTGTTCCTATATAATCTCTCCTCTCTGAATAAGGCTTTGTGTTCCTATATAATCTCTCCTCTCTGAATAAGGCTTTGTGTTCCTATATAATCTCTTCTCTCTGAATAAGGGTTTGTGTTCCTATATAATCTCTCCTCTCTGAATAAGGCTTTGTGTTCCTATGTAATCTCTTCTCTCTTAATAAGGCTTTGTGTTCCTATATAATCTCTCCTCTCCATCACATAACTCTGGACACAAACTGGCAAAAATATTTTCTTAACTCTTCTTGAACTGTGCTGTTGGTTAAGGGCTTATAAGTAAGCATTTCACGGTAAAGTCTACACTTGTTGTATTCGGCGCATGTGACAAATAAAGTTAGATTTATTTTTTTAAATAAAGCTTTGTGTTCCTAATCTCTCCTCTCTGAATAAGGCTTTGTGTTCCTAACCTCTCCTCTCTGAATAAAGCTTTGTGTTCCTACATAATCTCTCCTCTCTGAATAAAGCTTTGTGTTCCTATATAATCTCTCCTCTCTGAATAAGGCTTTGTGTTCCTATATAATCTCTCCTCTCTGAATAGGGCTTTGTGTTCCTAACCTCTCCTCTCTGAAAAAGGCTTTGTGTTCCTATGTAATCTCTCCTCTCTGAATAAAGCTTTGTGTTCCTATATAATCTCTTCTCTCTGAATAAGGCTTTGTGTTCCTATATAATCTCTCCTCTCTGAATAAGGCTTTGTGTTCCTATTTAATCTCTCCTCTCTGAATAAGGCTTTGTGTTCCTATATAATCTCTTCTCTCTGAATAAGGGTTTGTGTTCCTATATAATCTCTCCTCTCTGAATAAGGCTTTGTGTTCCTATGTAATCTCTCCTCTCTGAATAAGGCTTTGTGTTCCTATATAATCTCTCCTCTCTGAATAAGGCTTTGTGTTCCTATATAATCTCTTCTCTCTGAATAAGGGTTTGTGTTCCTATATAATCTCTCCTCTCTGAATAAGGCTTTGTGTTCCTATGTAATCTCTCCTCTCTGAATAAGGCTTTGTGTTCCTATATAATCTCTCCTCTCTGAATAAGGCTTTGTGTTCCTATATAATCTCTCCTCTCTGAATAAGGCTTTGTGTTCCTATGTAATCTCTCCTCTCCATCACATAACTCTGGACACAAACTGGCAACCAAGCATCCAGATACCCACATATAAATACAGACACACACACAAACGCTCATGCACGCACAAACAAACACACACGTGCATGCATGCACTCACACGCACACGCACGCACACACACACGCGCACACACACGCACACAAACACACAAACACACACACGCTCGCACACACACTCTGTTCCCAGGATCCCAGCACATCAAAGACTGTGATTTTACATGAGAAGAATTTCTATAAATTATACATTCCAGAAAGGACAGTCGCAGGCTAGACAGAGATAGATAGGGAGGCAGGACGCAAACACACAGACGCACACCAACACAAACCTATACAACTCACAGTGCATACAGTACATTCTCAGACACACACGGTAACACACAGACACACGGACAGGTTGTGAAAACCCTCGTAGTCTTCAGGTTGGTCTGTTGGTGTAAAGTCATCCGGCTGGTTCTAGAAATATGAACAGCAGAAGGAATACGCTTTTATTAGTCTGCTAAACAGTATCTTCATTGTTAGGAAAATAGGCCTCTCTCTATCTTTCATTTTCTATCATTGTCTCTCTGTCTCTTTGTCTCTGTTTCTCTCTCTCTCTCCCTCTCCCTCTCTCTATCTCTCTCTCTCTCTCTCTCTCTCTCTCTCTCTCTCTCTCTCTCTCCCTTTCTTTCTTCTCTCACAGACAAACAAAGAGAAGAAAGAAAAACAGGTGTGAGACAAAAGCACGGTCACCACAATTCCGAGAAAAGAGAACAAAGAAACCAATTCATAAACAAAATTATAGTCATCTCTTATCTGACCTGGAAAGCTCTGTGTCTGAAAAGCATACAATCCTGAAACAATGTCAAAATGAGGTCAATGTTTCTGTCATCCTACAGTCTTCTTCTGGTGTCTCAGCATTCTACACCTTTCCTGGGATTCTAACGGGAGCTTCTGAACACACACGGAACGTCACCGCTCACTTGTCAGAGTCATTTAAAGGTGAACTTGGCATCATCGAACGCAACGGGCAACTTCCTTCCTTCCTTCCATAAATGACAACTTAACAACTAAATGAATGTCTTCTAAGACTGCTTTTCAGTGTCTCTAGCTGAAGGGAGGGTACAACGTGGAAAGAGCCTACAACACCGGCAGCAGTCTCTGGCAGATCGGAATTCTGTTGTTGACGTCTGTAAGCAGGAAGTTGCCCCTTCTTGTATGACGTCATAGGGCTGAGTCTACCTTTGATAGCTTTGACCATTTTGACCAACAACCATTTAAATAATGAAGTTGCTTTTAAATAGCGTTTTTATTTGCTGTGAACCACCCAGAGCTTTTGGTAATGTTCCCATGGCCTATATTGAATAAACACAACCCATTTTTTCAACTAGTCATTAACAAAGTTGTAGTCGTTCCCCTGGGCCTTCTGATGGCCCACATAGAACCAACATAGTGAGATAT